>NC_092268.1:4361412-4381412 GCF_036320965.1 Panulirus ornatus | reverse complement strand
TCCTACGCTATATTAAGGAATCCTACGCTATATAAGGAAATCCTACCTATATTAAGAAATCCTGCGCTATATGAAGGAAATCCTACGATGTATTCCATGAAATCCTGCGTTATATTAAGGAAATCCTACGCTATATAAGAAATCCTAACGCTATATTAAGGAAGATCCTACGCTATATTAAGGAAATCCACGCTATATTAAGGAATCCTGCGCTATATTAAGGAAATCCTACGCTATAATAAGGAGATCCTACGCTATATTAAGGAAGATCCTACGCTAATTAAGGAAATCCTACGCTATAATAAGGAAATCCTACGCTATATTAAGGAAATCCTACGCTATATTAAGGAGATCCTACGCTATATTAAGGAGATCCTACGCTATATTAAGGAAATCCTACGCTATATTAAGGAGATCCTGCGCTATATTAAGGAAATCCTACGCTATATTAAGGAGATCCTACGCTATATTAAGGAAATCCTACGCTATATTAAGGAAATCCTGCGCTATATTAAGGAAATCCTACGCTATATTAAGGAGATCCTACGCTATATTAAGGAAATCCTACGCTATATTAAGGAGATCCTGCGCTATATTAAGGAAATCCTACGCTATATTAAGGAGATCCTACGCTATATTAAGGAAATCCTACGCTATATTAAGGAGATCCTGCGCTATATTAAGGAAATCCTACGCTATATTAAGGAGATCCTGCGCTATATTAAGGAAATCCTACGCTATATTAAGGAAATCCTACGCTATATTAAGGAAATCGTACCATGTATTCCATGAAATCCTGCACTATATTAAGGAAATCCTACCATGTATTCCGCGAAGGATTCGATGCCTTATCATTTTGCGGACTCCGCCAATCCTACATCTCTCGAGTTCCCTCCTGGTATCTTTGTCCAATCACAGACAGCCTCGAAAAAGGACCCATATTTGTCTGTTGTTGTTGTTCAAAAGGACCCATATTTGTCTGTTGTTCAAAAGGACCCATATTTGTCTGTTGTTGTTCAAAAGGACCCATATTTGTCTGTTGTTGTTGTTCAAAAGGACCCATATTTGTCTGTTGTTGTTCAAAAGGACCCATATTTGTCTGTTGTTGTTGTTCAAAAGGACCCATATTTGTCTGTTGTTGTTCAAAAGGACCCATATTTGTCTGTTGTTGTTGTTCAAAAGGACCCATATTTGTCTGTTGTTGTTGTTCAAAAGGACCCATATTTGTCTGTTGTTGTTGTTGTTCAAAAGGACCCATATTTGTCTGTTGTTGTTGTTCAAAAGGACCCATATTTGTCTGTTGTTGTTGTTCAAAAGGACCCATATTTGTCTGTTGTTGTTCAAAAGGACCCATATTTGTCTGTTGTTGTTCAAAAGGACCCATATTTGTCTGTTGTTGTTGTTCAAAAGGACCCATATTTGCCTGTTGTTGTTGTTCAAAAGGACCCATATTTGCCTGTTGTTGTTGTTCAAAAGGACCCATATTTGTCTGTTGTTGTTGTTCAAAAGGACCCATATTTGTCTGTTGTTGTTGTTCAAAAGGACCCATATTTGTCTGTTGTTGTTGTTCAAAAGGACCCATATTTGTCTGTTGTTGTTGTTCAAAAGGACCCATATTTGTCTGTTGTTGTTGTTCAAAAGGACCCATATTTGTCTGTTGTTGTTGTTCAAAAGGACCCATATTTGTCTGTTGTTGTTGTTCAAAAGGACCCATATTTGTCTGTTGTTGTTGTTCAAAAGGACCCATATTTGTCTGCTGTTGTTGTTCAAAAGGACCCATATTTGTCTTGTTGTTGTTCAAAAGGACCCATATTTGTCTTGTTGTTGTTCAAAAGGACCCATATTTGTCTGCTGTTGTTGTTCAAAAGGACCCATATTTGTCTTGTTGTTGTTGTTCAAAAGGACCCATATTTGTCTGTTGTTGTTGTTCAAAAGGACCCATATTTGTCTTGTTGTTGTTGTTCAAAAGGACCCATATTTGTCTGTTGTTGTTCAAAAGGACCCATATTTGTCTGTTGTTGTTCAAAAGGACCCATATTTGTCTGTTGTTGTTGTTCAAAAGGACCCATATTTGTCTGTTGTTGTTGTTCAAAAGGACTCATATTTGTCTTGTTGTTGTTCAAAAGGACCCATTTGTCTGCTGTTGTTGTTCGAGTTCCTTTGTACATTTCGTCCCTGTCGGAGCGACAGGCTTGTACCGATTCACAATTAATCAGGTTGTTAGGTTGTAGTTCACACGGGGGAATGTCATTTATCATGAAGCCTTTGTATCCTACGTCCACCACAGATGTAGGAATGTCTGAAGTCCTTTTTTCTTTTTTTTTTGAGGATAATTCAACTGGCTTTTAAAAGTTTGTGAGGCAAGATGGCTTCCCCCTTTGAGGCTCTTTTCCCGTATTGTTGTGGACAACTGCGAGTGCATTTTGGCCATCCCTGGCCTTGATAGAAGAGGTGTGTGCGGCGGGGCGGAAATGTGCGAGAGAGAGAGAGAGGAGTGGAAATGTGTGTGTGAGAGAGAGAGAGAGAGAGAGAGAGAGAGAGAGAGAGAGAGTCTTTCTCCTTTTTTTTGCTGGACAGATGTTAATTACCGCCACGTCTGGAAATAAGTCTTTTATTTATTTTTTTTTAAGAAAAGCTCTTATGAATTTTTTTTTATTCAAAACTTCAAAGTAAATTTTTTTTCTTTTTAACATTTATGGATATAATTTTTTTTCTTCTAACCTCCAGATTTATACTAGTTACGTCCTGTAACTTTTACGTCGTTAACTTCATGTAAAAAGGTCGTTTAATAATTCTGTTTTTAAGAGGGGCTTTTTGTAACCATGAATAGCTATACAAACTGTGCCTCATTTTCCATGTCCGTAATAATTAAATGCATGAATATTTTCCCTGAAGTGCTGCTCCGAAAATGAATACATGTGCGCTTGTGTGTGATTACGAATGGTACATGTGTGCTTGAACACGAACCCCTGAATATATATATATATATATATATATATATATATATATATATATATATATATATATATATATATTATATATATATATATATATATATACATATATATATTCAGAGCTTCGTCTCTTCGATGTATATCAACTGACTGTTATATTTCTCTCTTGTGTCTCCCCTGATGATGTGATTATTACACGAAAGTGCACTTGGGAACTTTTCGTGTTTCATTTTCCCCGTGGACTCATAGGAATATATATATATATATATATATATATATATATATATATATATATATATATATATATATATATATATACCTATTTTTATCAATAAATTGTATCTTTCGCAGAGTCCGAAAAGTTGAGATCTGGCTTTAGTAAAAGGGTTTGCGGTTTAAAAGTTGAATTACGAATCGAATTGTTGATAAAAACTTATTTATCAGCTTGATCCAGAGAGAGAGATATATATGATAACCCCATGTCTGGCTGAGAAACCCACAACCCCATGTCTGGCCGGGAAACCCACAACCCCATGTCTGGCTGGGAAACCCACAACCCCATGTCTGGCCGGGAAACCCACAACCCCATGTCTGGCTGGGAAACCCACAACCCCATGTCTGGCCGGGAAACCCACAACCCCATGTCTGGCTGAGAAACCCACAACCCCATGTCTGGCCGGGAAACCCACAACCCCATGTCTGGCTGGGAAACCCACAACCCCATGTCTGGCCGGGAAACCCACAACCCCATGTCTGGCCGGGAAACCCACAACCCCATGTCTGGCTGGGAAACCCACAACCCCATGTCTGGCTGGGAAACCCACAACCCCATGTCTGGCTGGGAAACCCACAACCCCATGTCTGGCTGGGAAACCCACAACCCCATGTCTGGCTGAGAAACCCACAACCCCATGTCTGGCTGGGAAACCCACAACCCCATGTCTGGCTGGGAAACCCACAACCCCATGTCTGGCTGGAAAACCCATTGATAGCTGGAAGGCTTTCATACCGAAACGACGGTGAAAGCTATTACGATATTGAAGGCCCTTTGATATTAGAAGACCAGAGGGACCCGAAAGATTGTGATGTTTGCCAGCTTTTTCTGGCCATCCTTACGATGGAGAGGTAAACCCTCGAGGTACGAGGATGGTACGAGGTAGTGGTCCTTGAATAGGGTCTGAGGTATCGTGTTGGATGGCGAAGACCTTTTGTGGTATTCGACTGTCGTATATATATATATATATATATATATATATATATATATATATATATATATATATATATATATATATATATATAAAGAAAATCATTACTTGATTCCTGTGAAAAGATTTTATAGGTATTATATCATAAAGGTGTCATATTTACGTGTTTTAGTGATAAGATATGGTTGAAGGGGACGTTAATTTCATACTTTGGAGTCTTTAACATTTCCCTTAATGATAATTTACATGAAATGTATAGTAGAAGGAATATGTAAATTGATATGAGGTTGGTTGAATAACCGGTAATTTACGGGTGGTTAGTAGGAAGGCTGTGATAGGGGGTTGTAAGTCCTTGAGTGGTAATTCTAGACCCACAAGTTAGGCTAATCGTCCTAATTTTCTGAAGAGGAAAAATAAAAAAGGGGGAAAGTGAAGTGGGTTTTTTTTTTTTTAAGGCAAGAGATCGACCCAGGAACCAGGGGGCTTGTGGGTACTTGGTAAAATCTGTCAACACGGGCGTTGGCAACCCTTGGGTAAGAAGGACCTGACCATTAATTAAGGGGTCGGGCCGTCGTTCTCAATGGGGGGGGGGGGGTGGGGGGTCGTTCTGCTGTCTAAGGTCGTATCGTCGTGTTCACCGTGGTCGTACCGTCGTGCTGATGTGGTTCATCAGTTCATTTGAACCGGTGTAGAAGAATGACGCGTCTGTTCAGCTCCCTTGTTATCAATTAAAGGCAGAAATACCAGCATGAACAAGACGTAAACATGTGAGAGGAGCCCAGTGGCCGTGAGCGACGGCGACGTAAACATTAGGAACCCAGTTACTGTGAATTTGAAAACGTAAACATAAGAAGAGCCCAGTTACTGTGAATATAGTGACGTAATCGTAAGAGGAGCCAAGTCGGTGTGAGAAAAGTGACGTAAACACTAAGAGGAACCCAGTATCTGTGAATCAAGTGACGTCAGCATATGAGGAGCCCAGTAAGCGTGAATCAAGTCGACATAAACACAAGAGGCTCCCAGTAGGCGTGAATCAAGTGGCGTCAACAAAGAGGGCGCCCAGTAGGTGTGAATCAAGTGACGTCAACACAAGAGGGCGCCCAGTAGGTGTGAATCAAGTGGCGTCAACACAAGAGGGCGCCCAGTAGGCGTGAATCAAGTGACGTCAACACAAGAGGGCGCCCAGTAGGTGTGAATCAAGTGGCTTCAACGTAAGAGGGCGCCCAGTACGTGTGAATCAAGTGACATAAACCTAAGAGAGGGGTCTCAGTGGATGTGGATGGAGGTAAATCTTAGACGATTAGGCGCACTAGGTGTGGACCTAAGCGAGCAGCGGGCCAGTATAATTACTGCCGAGCGGGCCGACGCTTAAAGGGAAGGATTCAACCCGCACCCCAGCCGCCCACCACAGCCAGTTCTCTCTCTCTCTCTCTCTCTCTCTCTCTCTCTCTCTCTCTCTCTCTCTCTCTTGAAGGGCTGGGTCCAGGTGATGGGGCGGGCGGGCGAACTGTTCTTGGAAGCACCGTGGTTGAGGGTTTCCACCGATGCCTATGGGGTCTTGTGTAAGGGGGGGGGGACACCCCCCCCAGGATACGTAAAGGGCTGGTCGCTAAGGGCTTAAAAAAAGAGGAGGTACCATAAGGGGCAAGGGGATGGAAAAAGGCGTCGTGGGTAAGGGCAAGGGGATGGAAAAAGGCCGTGTGGGTAAGGGCAAGGGGATGGAAAAAGGCGTGTGGGTAAGGGCAAGGGGATGGAAAAAGGCATGTGGGTAAGGGCAATGGGATGGAAAAAGGCATGTCGGTAAGGGCAAGGGGATGGAAAGAAGGCACGTGGGTAAGGGCAAGGGGATGGAAAAAGGCATGTGGGTAAGGGCAAGGGGAAGTAAAGGACAGATATATGGGGAGAAGAGGTGTAAAGGGCAAACAGGTAGCTAAGGGATGTAAAGGGCAGATAGGTAACTAAGGGGTGTAAAGGGCAGATAGGTAACTAAGGGATGTAAAGGGCAAATAGGTAACTAAGGGGTGTGAAGGGCAAATAGGTAACTAAGGGATGTAAAGGGCAGGTATTCATGGATGGTCATAAGGGCAAGGGAGGGTGTGTCTGGGAGAACGGGGGGGGGGGGGTAGTGCGTGTTGTATAAAGGGGAGATGATATATACACGTACGTGTGTCTGTGTGTGTGTGTGTGTGTGTGTGGGAAGCGTATAGCTCTATGATCTTTAATTCGTCTGATCTACTCATAAAGATGAAAATCTTCCTTTAACCTTCCTTGGAATACACCTTATGTACGAATTCTTCCGCTCCTTGATGTATAACTCCTTCATCATAGCGTCTTTCACTGAGAATGAATGAACCAACACACACACGTCTTCCTTAAGCCTTCCTTCATTTATAGATGAATGAACGAATGAACCTCCACTCGTCTTATGAATGCAGTTCACATTGGGCTCCCATAATTGAATTCTTCGCTGGAACTGTTTCACCAGACTATTGGGTTTAGCATGTCCCCGTTCAAGATTCACTTGACGATATGTGAGAGTTCAAATCTTTCTCATTATTTTTTTTTTGGGTTATATATCAGTTAACGATATACAGCTCTCACATATCCAGAGCCATGATAAAGTACCTGAATTAGTATAATTATTATTATTATTATTATTATTATTATTATTATTATTGTTATCATTATTATTATTGTTATTGTTGCTATTGTTATTGTTATTATTATTATCGTTATTTTATCATTATTATTATTATTATTATTATTATTATTATTATTATTATTATTATTACTATTATTATTACTATTATTATTATTATTATTATTATTATTATTAGTAGTAGTAGTATTATCATTTTTATTATTATTATTATTATTATTATTATTATTATTATTATTATTATTATATAACCTTCACGCCACCTTTCACAAATGTTTGTGGAACCTGCGGTTTCAAGGCTGCGCTACGTTCAGTAGCAGGGGGACAGGATGGATTCCTCTAAAGCAAGAAGTTCTCTGCCGAGACTGTGTTCTTATTTCGTCAGCTGATGATGACACAGCATCGCCTAAGGTGACTTTGGACTTGTGCCTTTAATATATATATATATATATATATATATATATATATATATATATATATATATATATATATATATTCCCATGAGTCCACGAGGAAAATGAAACAGGATAAGTTGCCAAGTGCACTTTCGTGTCATAATCACATCATCATCAGGGGAGACACAAGAGAGAAATATAACAGTCACTTGATATACATCGAAGAGACGAAGCTAGGACGCCATTTGGTAAACCAGCTTTACTTCATATCATTAGTGGCATTTAGAAAACGAGACGTCGTGGTGGAGTGGTCACTGATGTCGCCACCAGAACGCGAGGGTCCCCGGATCGATTCCAAGTGTCCCGGGCGAGAGGAAAATGGTGCATATTAGAGTGTGTATTGAGCGAGGTTGTGTGTTCTGGGTCGTCGTCTTGGGAATGTGCTGGATCATTCTGCCATGGGAAGTGGGGAACCCACGTGTCTCGTTACATCAGAAAGGCTTTAGGGTATATATATATATATATATATATATATATATATATATATATATATATATATATATATATATAGTTATGATAGTGTTTATATAGTCCTGGGAGTGTTTATACTGTTAGGTCAGTGTTTGTATAGTAAGTGTTTTTATACATTTATGACATTTTCTATATTACAGAGTATAGTATATAGTTCTGACAGTTTATATGTATTACAGTTTATATTTATGAGGTTATAGAGTTAATGTAGTCAGTATACCGTGAATGGTAGTTAGGAGGTCAGTGTGAAGCAATGAGCGCCTGTAATCACCTCGTGATGGAGGGTGGTTGCTTCTGACTGTGAAGCAATTACCCCCCATTTTCTTCCTAGTGGGTATTTCTCAGTGGGTGTAATCGCCTCCATCTGTGAAATGATTACACCCCCCCCCCCACCTCATGACCCTCCTCAGCGAGGGGTGTGTGTGGGGTGTTAGCTTTGAAGCTTGTTACCCCCCCCTTACCCCCCCACTTAGGTTAGCTGGGGGTAGATTTTTTTTGGGGGGGGTAATTGGCCTTAGCTGTGACGTAAGTGTTTGTGAGCTTTTAAGTCACTCACACTCCCCATAATATTCTATGGGGGGGGGGTTGTCCCTGCATTCTCTCTCTCTCTCTCTCTCTCTCTCTCTCTCTCTCTCTCTATCTATCTATCTATCTATCTATCTATCTATCTCTTTTCAAAGTGGAAGGCCAATTATGTTCCACTCGGACAAAAGACTAGTTTTAAAGTGCATCGTGCAAGGGTTAGACCAAGACGAATCTCTCTCTCTCTCTCTCTCTCTCTCTCTCTCTCTCTCTCTCAGAGAGAGAGAGAATGATTCTCTCTTATCCCTCAGGGAGGATGTCTCTCTCTCTCTCTCTCTCTCTCTCTCTCTCTCTCTCTCTCTCTCTCTCTCTCTCCCCCTGCCCCCCCTCATTAGCCTGACATACAGACACACACACACACACACACGCATAAAAGATGGTAAAAAAGGAAGATTTTTCATGCCAGAGTCACCGTCAGCCAGGCCTTATGAGCACGCCCACAGGTCCGTGAACCTCCCCCCTCCATTATAATGCTGGAGAGATGTGAGCAAGGCTGGTCTGGTGGAGCCGGGCAAGGCAGCGTGAGCGAGAGAGAGAGAGAGAGAGAGAGAGAGAGAGAGAGAGAGAGAGAGAGAGAGAGTCATTCTCCCTGAGAGATAATTGAGAGAGGGAGAGAGAGAGAGAGGAGGGAGGGAGAGAGTCATTCTCCCTGAGAGAGAGAGAGAGAGAGAGAGAGAGAGAGAGAGAGAGAGAGAGAGAGAGAGTCATTCTCCCTGAGAGATAATTGAGAGAGAGAGAGGAGGGAGGGAGAGAGTCATTCTCCCTGAGAGATAATTGAGAGAGAGAGAGAGAGAGAGAGAGAGAGAGAGAGAGAGAGAGAGAGAGAGAGTCATTCTTCCTGAGAGATAATTGAGAGAGGGAGAGAGAGAGAGAGAGGAGGGAGGGAGAGAGTCATTCTCCCTGAGAGAGAGAGAGAGAGAGAGAGAGAGAGAGAGAGAGAGAGAGAGAGAGAGAGAGAGATTCGTCTTGGTCTAACCCTTGCACGATGCACTTTAAAACTAGTCTTTTGTCCGAGTGGAACATAATTGGCCTTCCACTTTGAAAAGAGATAGATAGATAGATAGATAGATAGATAGAGAGAGAGAGAGAGAGAGAGAGAGAGAGAGAGGAGTTATGGATCAGGTGGGGAAAGTAATCTAGAGAGGATGTGAAGGTGGGGGGAAAAGTAATCTGGGGAGGTTACTGGGGCGGGTAATGTAGTCTGGGGGAGGTAACGTGAAGGATGTAACCTGGGGTAGACTATTGGGGTGGGGAATGTAATCTAGGGAGGCTATGGGGTGGGTAATGTAATCTGGGGAGGATATGGGGTGGATAATGTAATCTGGGGAGGATATGTGGTGGATAATGTAGTCTGGGGAGGATATGTGGTGGATAATGTAGTCTGGGGAGGATATGGGGTGGATAATGTAATCTGGGGAGGATATGGGGTGGATAATGTAATCTGGGGAGGATATGGAGTGATAATGTAATCTGGGGAGGATATGGGGGTGGATAATGTAACCTGGGGAGGCTATGGGGTGGATAATGTAATCTGGGGAGGATATGGGGTGGATAATGTAATCTGGGGAGGCTATGGGGTGGGTAATGTAATCTGGGGAGGCTATGGGGTGGATAATGTAATCTGGGGAGGATATGGGGTGGATAATGTAATCTGGGGAGGATATGGGGTGGATAATGTAATCTGGGGAGGATATGTGGATGGATAATGTAATCTGGGGAGGCTATGGGGTGGATAATGTAATCTGGGGAGGCTATGGGGTGGATAATGTAATCTGGGGAGGATATAGTGTCGGGAAAGACTTTGCACTGGGGTGAGAAGTTATAGTGAAGTGGGGAGTGGGGCAGGGGGAGGGGGGAGATAAATTTACGAGGTTAGGATGAAAAAAAAAGTAACTGTAGTGTGGGTGATATAAGGTGTGGGGCTGTGGGGGGGAAAGGGGTGGGGGAATGTATATATATATATATGAGTCTGGGGTAATTACATGGTAATGAGTTTAGAAAATAGTTAGTAAAGGAGTGGGGGGGGGAGGGAGGAGGGGGGGTTGAATATTAGCGGGGGTAGATTATGCAGGGGGACGGAGGTGGGGTGGGGGGGTAAAAGATTCATTCTCTCTCTCTCTCTCTCTCTCTCTCTCTCTCTCTCTCTCTCTCTCTCTCTCTCTCTCTGTTATCTGTCTCCTCTCTGTTTCTGTTCTCTCTCTCTCTCTCTCTCTCTCTCTCTCTCTCTCTCTCTCTCTCTCTCTCTCTCTCTGTGTTATCTGTCTCCTCTCTGTTTCTGTTCTCTCTCTCTCTCTCTCTCTCTCTCTCTCTCTCTCTCCCTCCCTCCCCAGCCCTCTATCTTGCCGTTCCCCCCCTCCCCTCTCCCCAACCCCCCTTCCCCTACCCTCTGCTTGCATCGTAATAAACATGTGTGAAGGGGAAGGGCGCGGGCGGGCGAGGGGCGCCCCGCCCGCCCGCCCGCGCCCGAGTTTTGGCCGATCAAAGAGGGAGAAGGAAAGACTTCAGGCGTGGGGGGGGCGTGTGTGTGTGTGGTCTGGGAAAACATTGTGTTTTGGGCGGGGTGGAGGAGGTGGATGGAGTGGGGTAGGGGGAGAGAAAACGGGCGGGTCTGCTCGGTGCATTACTCTCAGAAAACGAGTGGTGGTGTGGTTGCAGTGAAATAACAACAAACAACCCCCCCCCCCCCCCATTCCTTTCCCTTCCACCCCCCTCCCCCCCTTCACGCCCGGAAGGCGTTGTTGCTTAGGTAAACATTGCTCTGGCGGGCCCCCCCCCCCAGACACGGGGGTGGGGGGGTTGGAAACCTGCACCTGAAAACACACTTGGGGAGATGTGTGTATTCAATGTCTGACATCTCGTTTTCTCATTGACAAGCAAATTGGTCCCATGTAACATAATCCAGAATTGAATTCATCTTTCAATAAACACATAATTAAATTGATTTATTTCCCCAGTTACATAATTTATCACATTATTTTTCTTCTCATTTGGCCAAAATGTTAATAATTTAACAATATTTCACGTAGACAGAATATCGACCCCCGTATATCATAGATATTCAGTGAATCTTCGTTCACAGACGAGCAGAATTTTAAGTGTCGCCTTGTAACTACCCTCCGCATCTAATTGCCCCGTTCAATTCCCCAGGTCGATAGTTAATTATCCCAAGATGCAGCTGTAGTCTAGCCACTTAACAAGGCCCTTCGACACTCCTCGTTACAACATAAAGGCCCCAATTTCCAACACACTATCTCGGGACAGCACTGCTCTCTCCTGACACCATTCCAACACCCATTTTCCACCAATGTCTGTGTGTCTGTCTGGCCCACGCACTCCGTTTTCGATGGCTGCTTACACCAAGTCTAGCCTAATGTCTCGTTTCACTCTGCCTCATGAATTATCATATATATATATATATATATATATATATATATATATATATATATATATATATTCCTATGAGTCCACGGGGGAAAATGAAACAGGACAAGTTGCCAAGTGCACTATCGTGTAATAATCACATCATCAGGGGAGACACAAGAGAGAAATATAACAGTCATTTGATATACATCGAAGAGACGAAGCTAGGACGCCATTTGGTAAACACACACACACACACACATATATATTTATATATATATATATATCACTCATGCAACAACCTTTTCTTGATGAAGAAACTATATGAATATTGGCGATTTACCAACTCGTATCTGTGGAGTCCAAATTATGAACTTAAACCATTATGTGTGGAATCCAAATTGTGTATGATGGCATGACGTGGCAGCCCACGGTCCTCTGTATGTCCATTCCCGGCTGGATGGTCCATTATAGGAGTGGGGGGGGGGGGGGGGGGAAGGGGGGGCTTGACTTCATCAACCCCCCTCCCCCTGGGGCCTGTTATTCCACACCTCCCCCTCCCAAAGCAGACACATGCAAATTTTTCTCTTTTACCTCTTCCAAGACGTTGACACTGTGCCATCAAAGTCTGCATATATATATATATATATATATATATATATATATATATATATATATATATATATATATATATATAATTCATGTTCACATATAATCGTACTTTACTTGATGTTTATCACTTTAATAACTGTGTCATGTTGTAGGATCTGGTTATGAAGTATTAACTCTCTTGTGCAGTCATCATTCCACTGTGTTGTACCTTCCCGTCTCCATCTGACTGTTTGCTTTGCCCATATGGAAATCACTTGTTGCACGGATTGTTGCATTTCTGTGTTGCATTTATACACTAGTGTGTATATAAGTGTATTACTTTTGGATGTATCATATGCATATAATACAGTTTTCCTGAAAATGTGTTGAGAAATTTATGATAAATGCTTCGGGAAAATACAGTAGTAAGATACATTTGATATGCTGTATTTTCCTAAAACTAGAACAATACATGATGTATTAGGTAATACACCATCACATACATTCATCCATTTTCAATACAGTAGGTTAAAAAAAACTGCATGTCTATTTAGATGTATGGATGTATTTTTCTAAAAGGATGATATATATGATGTTATCTATAAGATGCACTATACAATTGCGGTAGATGATGTAGCTTTTGTGTGTGGGGGTGAGTAGGATTCGAACCCTTACCCACCGAGCGGCAAGTCGGTGAGCAACCCATTGGACGGACCCAGTTGTGTGAGCGAATCGGCTTGTCACATGGTAGGTAAGGGTTCGATTCCTACTTTGCCCAGGGGTAATTCATCATGGCAGTGATAAATGATGATAAATAAGTTACATTTACACACACACACACACACACACACACACACACACACACACCCTGTACGTCTACATA
Source organism: Panulirus ornatus (assembly GCF_036320965.1). Classification (NCBI taxonomy): domain Eukaryota; kingdom Metazoa; phylum Arthropoda; class Malacostraca; order Decapoda; family Palinuridae; genus Panulirus; species Panulirus ornatus. The sequence continues at coordinate 4,368,252 of NC_092268.1, read as the reverse complement.
AATTCCTCCTCAACTTTGACTATATAAATTATTTGCATTTTCAGACAGGGCCGTGTCTCCTGTATTGCCTGGGACTATTATAACAGGTACGGCTGGTTGTGGGTTGTGAGAACAACAACAACAACAACAACAACAACTGTCTCTTTAACAACTAAACTGGCTTGTTTGTGTTTGTGTGTGTGTGTGTGTTTGAAGTGCATTGGCTGGTCTGGGGATGCATTCGTATCCCCCCTTCCCCCTCCCCCCCCAGAATGCACGAAAATTATGCCTTTGTTATATTCGTAATATATATATATATATATATATATATATATATATATATATATATATATATATATATATATATATATATATACTTCCTCCCTTCCCCCGTCCCCCTAAAAATAATATGCACGAAAATAAATTCGTTATAATTTCGTTATCACCCCCACAGTGCACGAAAGGTATGCATATTATCATTTCGCGACAACGAAAACGGTATGTGGTAAAGAGGTCAAAAAAAAAAAAAAAAAAAGACGCGCGTGTGTCATCACCACAGGTTCTTTCACGCACGTTAGAGCATTTCTATCACTTCTTTCACACTCCTCTCTTCTTTCATTTAGCCACGATGCATGTGGAAATGGACCCCCCAGGTCCAGCGATAATTATTGATCAATTATAGATCGACGAGTGATAATTCCCCACCGAAATCAGTGTTCAATTATTTCATTTTCTTTTTGAGTGATGCACAGATTATTTTTTGTATGTAATGTAACTCCGGGAATATATTCCTTTTTAGTTATTTTTGGATCGCTTGAATTGTTTTTTTTTGGGGGGGGTGCGCCACTCGTTTTCTATACCACTTTATATAGAGAATGGCATGCGGTACAGCACTTGTGAAATACTTTGATTACATTTAAACCTAAATTGGGTGTTTAGGTCTATTAATATAATGACAGAGCTTTGTGGTCATCATATATTTTTAATTAATTGTCTTCATCATGTACCATGTAATACACAAGAACAAAAAAAAAACAAACAAAATGCTTGCATTTGTTCCTCGTTTCTCACTTAGCGAGGTAGCGCCTCGAGGGACGGCCTGGCTCTGTGGTTCACAACCGCGTTTAACTGTCGTTAATGTTGCACCGAAATTACCACTCCCCCCCCCCCCTCTTCCCATCCATCCCTCCCCCATTGTACTCAGCCAATCCGCATTAAACCATCACACACACCACACACACACACACACACACACACACACACACACACACACACACACATGTGCCCTAGTTCAGTCTATTTACAGCATGACGGTCGCACGGCCGCCCGCCCCCCGTATACCACATCGCTTCGATTTGTTCCATCCCGTGCACGCCACTCACCCTCCTGTGGTGCATGTTCGAGCGCCCTCACCCATAACTCCACATTCTACCACCTCTCTCTCTCTCTCTCTCTCTCTCTCTCTCTCTCTCTCTCTCTCTCTCTCTCTCTCTCTCTCTCTATCATACCTACCTTCCCGTCTTACACATTCGAACCTCCTGGCACCACACGAATGTATGTACACTGGCAAAGCGTTTTCCACGCCACCACCCACTTCCCGTTTTCTTGCATTGCGTGTCCTAAAGAATGTGGCGCACACACACACACACACACACACATACACACACACACACACACACCTTGCAATAGCGTGTCACTAACTACATTCCACATTGCACTTAACTGCCCATTGCCTCGTAACGAGGCACACCCTGCTGCTGTATAGATAACACCTTCAGCACGTCTGTTAACACCGATAACGAGACTTAACAAACTAATAAAAAAAAGAAAAGAAAAAAGAAAACGGTGTGTTGTACTAATTTTGGCTTTTGTTAACACAAGTTGTTAGTCTTGGACTACTGCCTCTAATTACAGAACCTAATTAATTAGATTATATTGATTGGGTAATTATATATATATATATATATATATATATATATATATATATATATATATATATATATATATATATATATATACGGGTGTTACCGGACTCTGCATGATCGAGGCTGTGTATCACTGGCAGTACAGTCTTATCAAAGGAGCCTCCGTTTCCCTGCTGCTGGAAGTAGAGCATCCTTTGAGAAAGTACCTGGGCGAAGACCATGGCTGTTGGAAATTGGTCTGGAGGTGAATTACTCCAAAGGGGTCCACCTTACCCTGCTTCTGCTGGGGAGGGCCAGTTCAAAGGTACCTAACGTTAAACTTAACAATCATTGTTGTGGTGATTCACTTATTGTTGTTTACAAGATGTTTCTAACATGTTATGTGGAAGATATCGATTTCTTTGATTATTTTGTTTACTTATTTGATTATATTCTGTAATTACTTTTTCATTTTGTCACTTATTTAATTATATTCTTTAATTACTTTTTTATTTTGTCACTTATTTAAGTATATTCTTTAATTACTTTTTATTTTGTCACTTATTTATATTCTTTAATTACTTTTTTATTTTGTCACTTATTTAATTATATTCTTTAATTACTTTTTTATTTTGTCACTTATTCAATTATATTCTTTAATTACTTTTTTATTTTGTCACTTATTTATGTATATTCCTCAATTACTTTTTTATTTTGTCACTTATTTAATTGTATTCTTTAATCACTTTATTGTTTTGTCAATTATTTATTTATATTCTTTAATTACTTTTTTATTTTGTCACTTATTTAATTGTACTCTTAAGTCACTTTATTGTTTTGTCAATTATTTATTTATATTCTTTAATTACTTTTTAATTTTGTCACTTATTCAATTATATTCTTTGATTACTTTTATTTTGATTTGTTATTGACGAGTTAATTAATTTTATTTTCAGTTTTACACATTTTTTAAGCAGATGATCAGATGTTAAAAACATTCCGAAGGATTGGTAAATTAACACTAGCTGCGTGAGGAATGTTAAATTGATGTTTTCTTGTTAAATTGTTGAGGAAAATGCTGATTTATTTTAAAACAGATAAGGAAGCGTAGAAGGAGTAGATGTACTGGTAATTTTTAGGTTTTTACATGTAATTTTTAAATTTTGACAGGTAATTTTTAATTTCTACAGGTAATTTTTAGATTTTTACGGGTAATTCTTAAATTTTCTCAGGTAATCTTCAATTTCTACAGGTAATTTTTAGATTTTTACGGGTAATTTTAAGATTTTTACAAGTTTTTAATTTCTACAGATGATTTTTAGATTGTTACGGATAATTTTTAGATTTTTACAAGTAATTTTTGATTTCTTCAGATAATTTTTTAGATTTTTACGGGTAATAGATTTTTTTTTTACAAATAATTTTTATATTTGTATAGACAATTCTTTGATTTTTGCAGGTAATTTTATGATTTTTATATGGAATGGTTTGATATTTTACAGGTAATTTTTAGATTTTTATAGGGAACGGTTTGATTTTTACAGGTGATTTTTGAATATTTATAGACAATTGTTTGGTTTTTATATGTAATTGCTAGATATTTATGGACAAATGTTGGATTTTTATAGGCAGTTAGATTTTGACAGTTAAATTGTAAAATTTTTCACACCTGTAACAAATGAAGTTAATGCATTACCTGAGAAGGGTTAAGTGAATGAGAAGGTTGTGTATGTTTATACTCAATTAAGCAGTAGGTGTTTTTGTTTATGTTGGAGTGTGTGTGTGTGTGTGTGTGTGTGTGTGTGTGTCAAAGAAATTGTAGTGAAAACTGGGTAGAGAACTGTAAATGAAAACGGACAGGTGGTTGATTGCTTTTGTGGTGGTGTTGTGGTAGTTGGTGGTTAGGGTGCGACGGTACGACCCTTGAGCACACGACGGTACGACCCTTGAACGCACGACGGTACGACCCTTGAACACACGACGGTACGACCCTTGAGCACACGACGGTACGACCCTTGAGCACACGACGGTACGACCCTTGAACACACGACGGTACGACCCTTGAACACGACGGTACGACCCTTGAACACACGACGGTACGACCCTTGAACACACGACGGTACGACCCTTGAACACACGACGGTACGACCCTTGAACACGAGGACGGAATGACCCTTGGTTTATCACAGGTTTAATGAGAGTAGGAGATGGTTTATTACAGGTTCAATGAGAGTGTAGAGTGGTTTAATAGGAGTGTAAGTGGGTTTATTTACTCTTACGAAGTTTGATGAGATTGGAAGGTTTTCTTCGTGGTTTATCGAGTGTAAATGTATTTACACTCGGTTTATCAAGAGTGTAAATTTATTTACACTCGGTTTATCAAGAGTGTAAATTTATTTACACTCGGTTTATCAAGAGTGTAAATTTATTTACACTCGGTTTATCAAGAGTGTAAATTTATTTACTTTTTTGAGAAAACTGGTTTACAACATTAAGGAACTCTCATACCATTTTCTTTCGTCCTGCGTCAGAAGCTTTGCATGTTAAAATGGCCTTTTGAAGTATTCGCCTCTATATCCTAACGTCAGAAAGGTCATTTTTCCCCTCATTATTTCATATATCCATCTCGAAGGCCCCGTCGTGCACGATTTTGGTCCTTATTGCCCAAGGCTGAGCGATCCTTTTCCCTTGGCAGGGTATGAGAGAGAGAGAGGTGTTTTCCGTACGCAATAATGGCCCTTAACTCCTAACGCCATTAAGGTCGTTTTTCTCCCGTCACGAGCACAAGAGCTGCAGGCCATACGTCCTTGTACACAATATTCGACCTTATTCCCTCATGACAGAGAGGTCATTTTCCCGTGAGTCGGTAAACTTGGCTCTATTAATGTTTCTTTACGCGATAATGGTCATTATTAACTCGTGCCAGAAGGGCGATGATTACCACCGTCCATAAGAATTATTTTACGAAGACTACAAATTATTTTTATTTAAATGATTAAAGTAATTCTGGAACACGACAGTTATTGTATGCATAAATTACGATGTAGTCGCTGTATTATGGGTATTGTAGGTTAATACAATATACATTATTTAGATGGTTGGTGTGTGTTTATATAGGGCTAAATTGATATTTATATGGATTATTATAATCTGTTGGTGAATTATGTTGGGGGGGGGGGGAGGTTGTTGTGTGAGGGGGAGAGGGGAGAATAGTTAGTGTGGGTAGTTAACCATCCCCAGTAGAATGGTAGACACATGTCAAAACAACGTAGTGACAAGTAGGGAACCCTCTCTGCCGTTTTCTGTCAGATTTGAAAACAAAAACGGACCATAACTATTGTAAATGTTTCGTTAGAAAACGGTGTGATGACCGTAGACCTATAGTGTTATCTACCAGTCGACCTATAGTGTTATCTACCAGTCGACCTATAGTGTTATCTACCAGTCGACCTATAGTGTTATCTACCAGTCGACCTATAGTGTTATCTACCAGTCGACCTATAGTGTTATATACCAGTCGACCTATAGTGTTATATAACAGTCGACCTATAGTGTTATCTACCAGTCGACCTATAGTGTTATATACCAGTCGACCTATAGTGTTATCTACCAGTCGACCTATAGTGTTATCTACCAGTCGACCTATAGTGTTATCTACCAGTCGACCTATAGTGTTATCTACCAGTCGACCTATAGTGTTATCTACCAGTCGACCTATAGTGTTATCTACCAGTCGACCTATAGTGTTATCTACCAGTCGACCTATAGTGTTATATACCAGTCGACCTATAGTTTTATCTACCAGTCGACCTATAGTGTTATATACCAGTCGACCTATAGTGTTATATACCAGTCGACCTATAGTGTTATCTACCAGTCGACCTATAGTGTTATCTACCAGTCGACCTATAGTGTTATCTACCAGTCGACCTATAGTGTTATATACCAGTCGACCTATAGTGTTATCTACCAGTCGACCTATAGTGTTATCTACCAGTCGACCTATAGTGTTATCTACCAGTCGACCTATAGTGTTATCTACCAGTCGACCTATAGTGTTATCTACCAGTCGACCTATAGTGTTATCTACCAGTCGATGCAGTGATAACCCCCCCACACCCCCACCATCGATGCAGTGATAACCCCCCCACACCCCCACCATCGATGCAGTGATAACCCCCCCACACCCCCACCATCGATGCAGTGATAACCCCCCCACACCCCCACCATCGATGCAGTGATAACCCCCCCACACCCCCACCATCGATGCAGTGATAACCCCCCCACACCCCCCACCATCGATGCAGTGATAACCCCCCCACACCCCCCACCATCGATGCAGTGATAACCCCCCACACCCCCACCATCGATGCAGTGATAACCCCCCACACCCCCACCATCGATGCAGTGATAACCCCCCCACACCCCCACCATCGGTGCAGTGATAACCCCCCACACCCCCACCATCGATGCAGTGATAACCCCCCCACACCCCCACCATCGATGCAGTGATAACCCCCCACACCCCCACCATCGATGCAGTGATAACCCCCCCACACCCCCACCATCGATGCAGTGATAACCCCCCACACCCCCCCACCATCGATGCAGTGATAACCCCCCCCACACCCCCCACCATCGATGCAGTGATAACCCCCCCACACCCCCCACCATCGATGCAGTGATAACCCCCCCACACCCCCCACCATCGATGCAGTGATAACCCCCCACACCCCCACCATCGATGCAGTGATAACCCCCCACACCCCCCACCATCGATGCAGTGATAACCCCCCCACACCCCCCACCATCGATGCAGTGATAACCCCCCCACACCCCCCACCATCGATGCAGTGATAACCCCCCACACCCCCACCATCGATGCAGTGATAACCCCCCACACCCCCCACCATCGATGCAGTGATAACCCCCCCACACCCCCACCATCGATGCAGTG
>NC_092268.1:4346412-4356412 GCF_036320965.1 Panulirus ornatus | reverse complement strand
GCAGGGTTCGAATCCCGTCTCTCTCTCTCTCTCTCTCTCTCTCTCTCTCTCTCTCTGGACTGTCACCGACACATTGGAAATTAAAGACTTTCTCTCTTTTTTCTTTGTAGCCTGAACCTTTGACCTTTGACCTATTCCCCCTCCCCCCCATTTCCCCCCCAGGTGGCCTGCAACAGGTGACGGGGGTTGGGGGGGGAGGAAGGGAAAGGGGGGGGTTAGCGGGGTCATTGCTTGTTTCTCTGTGTGTGTTTGTGTGATGGGGAATGTATGAGAGAGAGAGAGAGAGAGAGAGAGAGAGAGAGAGAGAGAGAGAGAGAGAGAGAGAGAGAGAGAGAGAGTGGGGGAGGCAAGAGCCATTGTCTTTGTGAGGAAGAAGAAAATGACGAACCGGTTGCCCCTCATTGGCTCATTACGAGAGAGTAAATTGTCACTATAGTCTCCAGTCCCTCTCCCGTTTTCTGTGTGTGTGTTTTCGCCGTTTTTCTTATGATTTCAGAGGCCTTATCGTCCATGACCGGAGCCTTGGTCATAGGAAAGGATATGTTAAGGAATTTATGATATTGCTAATTGAAGAAAACGGATTGACAGGGTGTGATAGGTTTAAAGAAAACCGAGTGACCTTATTGGAAGTCGCCGAGATGATGAGGGTTGGTATCTGTCGAGGTCAGGCAGGGAGTGTCGTTAAAGGTGAAAAGGTTGAGTGTTTTGACTCTCAGATCGACCTTATGGTTCAGCGAGGCATTATCGAGAAAGAAAACGTCTCGCGGTTCGAGTAATAGTAACCAATTTTGGCGCGTTTTTTGTGTGAAGTCATATATATATATATATATATATATATATATATATATATATATATATATATATATATATATATATATATATATATATTCCTATGAGTCCAAGGGGAAAATGAAACACGATAAGTTCCCAAGTGCACTTTCGTGTAATAATCACATCATCAGAAGGGGGCCAAGTGAGGATATTCCCTCTAAGGCTCAGTCCTCTGTTCTTAGAGAGAGAGAGAGAGAGAGAGAGAGAGAGAGAGAGAGAGAGAGAGAGAGAGAGAGAACTGAGTATCGGGACGAAGGTAATCAAGTACCCTTAAATAGGACGTATTAATGACTTAAGTATATCTCTTTATTGCTCTTTTGTAAGTGTGCGAGATGGTAACACTGGAGTGAGTGTTGTAATGTATCCACATATGTAGATGGTGTAGGATACATAGACTATACACCACAGGCATTGTGCAGGATGCATAGAGAGCTTCATCATACATAGATGCCTCATTGAATTCCAGGGTATACATGATAGGGAAGGGTACATAGTGTTCCGTGTGTGTGTGTATTGTGTGTGTGTGAGACATGTATATATAACTCAGCCGTGTTGTTGATGATGATCTTGATGTATACAAAGGTTTGGAAGAGGCCTTTGTGCTCTGAGGATTCGCTGTCGTTAGCTGATGTCAAGAGGTTGTTAACTTCCTAATTACCCTCCTTGTCTTTGAGGCGTCTGGTGGGGGGTGGGAGGGAGGAGGGTGAATGATGTCTATAAATTGAATGTATATATATATATATATATTTTTTTTTTGGGGGGAAGGGAGTGTAAGGGGGTAAGGGGGGAGGAGGAGGGGGTGGTTAGGTTAGGTTTTGAAAAGTGGGGAACCCACACTCCGTTTTAGCCCCTTGAGCACACGACGGTACGACGACCCTTGTGAGCCAAACGGCTTCCATCACGTTTATCTTCATAACTCCCCATCGTTAACCATGTTACGGGCGGGCGGGGGAGACGAACCCACCCTCGTTGAGCGACCGCTTAACGCCGCTCTCATTAAACATAGCGCGTTATCAGATTAACGAAGTGCCATCCACGTTGGGACGACCTTTTAACGACACGAACACCAGCTCGCCCCGCCCCCCTCCTCCTCAGGTTTAACGAGACGACGAGGCACAGTCGTTGAGCGCGTGTTTAACGAGATTGCTTGGGCATGGAGAAGGTGTTAAACGAGCCTCCTGGTCATTGATCGTTGAGTTAGCCAAGAGGGGGTAAGATACCTCCAGCGAACACTGGTCTTCGTCATTTATTAGGGGAGAGAGAGAGAGAGAGAGAGAGAGAGAGAGAGAGAGAGAGAGAGAGAGAGAGGAAGGGGGAGTAGTTTACTGGGGAGAGAGAGGAGAGAGAGAGAGAGAGAGAGAGAGAGAGAGAGAGAGAGAGAGAGGAGGGAAAGGGGAGTAGTTTACTGGGGAGAGAGAGAGAGGGAGGGAGGGGGAAGAAAGGGGGGAGTAGTTTACTGGGGAGAGAGAGAGCGAGAGAAGTGAGCAGTTTACTGGGGAGAGAGAAGGGAGTAGTTTTCTGGAGAGAGAGAGGGGGAGTAGTTTACTGGGGAGAGAGAGGGGGAGTAGTTTACTGGGGGAGACAGAGGGAGGGGGAGCAGTTTACTGGAGAGGGAGGGGGAGCAGTTTACTGGGGAGAGATAGGGGGGTAGCAGTTTACTGGGGGAGAGAGAAGGGAGCAGTTTACTTGGAGAGAGAGAGAGAGAGAGAGAGAGAGAGAGAGAGAGAGAGAGAGAGAGAGAGAGAGACGGTTGTCTGTACAAGGGAGCAGTTTGCTGGGGTGGGGAGCTTACAGGGAGGGAGAGATGTGAGTTCGCCGGGAGGAGAAGTAAAGAGAATGGAGGATGGGAAGAGAGAGAAAAGAGAGTGAGAGTGAGAGGTGGTGGGAGAGTGAGTGAGAGGGAGTAACACCATCACCCCTTTATGTTCAGAGCTGCTCCCCAGGGCCATGCGTGGGAAGGACGGGGGAGGATGTGTACTTAGCTCCCCAGGTGACTTTGTCTAGGATGGGGTGGAATGCATGTTTCCATTAGCTCCCCAGAGGAGGTTTGGCGTAGGGTGTAGTGGGGGTGTAATCTTAGCTCCCCAGGAGAATTTGTGGTGGGGTGTCATCTTACCTCGGCTTCGCAGGAGAGTTGGAGTGGGGTGCGGTTTAGTCTTACCTAAGCTCCCCAAGAACGTTTGGGGTGTGATCCTAGCTCCCCAAGAGAATGTGTCTGGGATGTACCTAAGCTCCCCAGGAGGGTGTGTCTGGGATGTGCCTAAGCTCCCCAGGAGGGTGTGTCTGGGATGTACCTAAGCTCCCCAGGAGGGTGTGTCTGGGATGTACCTAAGCTCCCCAGGAGGGTGTGTCTGGGCTGTGGTTGGGGTGTATACTTATCTCCCCAGAGACTAACCTCACCAGATATATAGACCCTAACCCAGAGATGGGGAGGGGAGGGGAGGGGGTGCATTGGGGGGGTCTTCTCCCCACATTCCTCCCCCTCCCACAACAACATCCTGTCCATTACGTCAAATACATCCTGGTGAAACAGACCCCCCCTCCTCATCCCCCTCCCCCTGCCCCCCCCCCCCCGGACCATGGTGGTTTTTGCTACGGACGGGGATGGACGTTTACCACGGACCTCCATGTACGTAACCAGGGACCATTGCTACGATATAGACCCTTCTTGCTTTTAGGCTATGACTGTGATGTTGTTATTACAGAGACCTTCCAAAGAGCATCTGTTTAGTTCAGGTTGGTCTCTCGTGGTCTTATAAAGACCACCTGTGGGTTCAGAAGGTCTCTTCGGGCCTTATAAAAGACCACATTGGGTACGAAAAGGTCTCTTCACCTCTTACATAGACCACCTATGGGTTCAGAAGGTCACTTGGGGTCTTATAAAAGACCACATTGGGTACGAAAAGGTCTCTTCACCTCTTACAAAGACCACCTGTGGGTTCAGAAGGTCTCTTCAGGCCTTATAAAAGACCACATTGGGTACGAAAAGGTCTCTTCACCTCTTACAAAGACCACCTGTGGGTTCAGAAGGTCTCTTCAGGCCTTATAAAAGACCACATTGGGTACGAAAAGGTCTCTTCACCTCTTACATAGACCACCATGGGTCCAGAAAGTCACTCCTGGTCTTACAAAGACCCCTCTCCCGATTCAAAGAGACCCCCCCCCCCCATCCTCACAGTCTCACACACACAGACCTCATGTTTCGAGTCTTATGGTCTTCTGTAACAGGACTCTGTGTGTGTGTGTGTGTGTGTGTGTGTGTGTGTGTGTGTGTGTGTGTGTTGGGACACATTTTGGCCTCTCCTGTGACGCCCTGTCTACCCAGTATGCAAATGAGCTGTGTGTGTGTGTGTGTGTGTGTGTGTGTGAAGGAATATGGATGAAGGTAAGGGGAAGACATAGTGCCTGTGGTAAGAGGCGGTGAAGTATTATAGTGTGTTAAGGGTGTAAAGGAAGGGGTAGTTAAGGGTGTACAGGAAGGGGTAGTTAAGGGTGTACTGGAAGGGATAGTTAAGGGTGTACAGGAAGGGGAAGTTAAGGGGTAGTTAAGGGTGTACAAGAAGGGGTAGTTAAGGGTGTACAGGAAGGGGAAGTTAAGGGGTAGTTAAGGGTGTACAGGAAGGGGTAGTTAAGGGTGTACAGGAAGGGGAAGTTAAGGGGTAGTTAAGGGTGTACAAGAAGGGGTAGTTAAGGGTGTACAGGAAGGGGAAGTTAAGGGGCAGTTAAGGGTGTACAAGAAGGGGTAGTTAGGGTAAGGGTGTGTAGGAATGATGAGGTGATGTTGTTTGGCTATGGTGTAGTGAAGTGTATTTTTTTTAAGTGCCTTTTCCCACGCCGACTCGTTCTTTCCCACTCTCACCTGTTTTTTCCCACGCCCACCTGTTCTTTCCCACGCCCACCAGTATTTTCCCACGCCTACGTGTTCTTTTCCACGCCCGCCTGTACTTTCCCCACCCCTACCTGTACTTTCCCACGCCCGCCTGTTCTTTCCCATGTCCGCCTGTATTTTTCCCCGCCCGCTTCTTCTTTCCCACGCCCACCAGTACTTTCCCACGCCCGCCTCTTCTTTCCCACGCCCACCAGTACTTTCCCACGCCCGCCTCTTCTTTCCTACGCCCACCAGTACTTTCCCACGCCCGCCTCTTCTTTCCCACTCTCACTATCTTTGACTATGCCCGCTAAACCCATTCTCCCACGCCCGCACATTCTTCCTTAAGACCACAAACCCATTTTTTTTCCCCCACGTCGTCGCTTACCGCCTTCCCACATTCCCACACGTTGCCTTCCCACGGTCGCACCTTCTTTCCCACGGTCGCACCTTCTTTTCCACGGTCGTATCTTCTTTCCCACGGTCGTACCTTCTTTCCCACGGTCGTACCTTCTTTCCCACGGTCGTATCTTCTTTCCCACGGTCATATCTTTTTTCTCACGGTCGTATATTTTTTCCCGCGGTCTTATCTTCTTTCCCACGAACCCCTGCCCTCTTCCACATCCCTCCATCTCCAGAAAAGAAAAATACAGAGCCCTGCAAAGTTTATATATATATATATATATATATATATATATATATATATATATATATATATATATATATATATATATATTGGAAAGGATCACAATTTTGAGCGTGATCAAGTATATTCCTATGAGTCCACGGGGGAAAATAAAACAGGATAAGTTGCCAAGTGCACTTTCGTGTCATAATCACATCATCATGAGGGAAGACACAAGAGAGAAATATAAAAGTCACTTGATATACAACCAAGAGACGAAGCTACGACGCCATTGTGTAGTGTGTGTGTGTGTGTGCGTGTGTGTGTGTGTGTGTGTGTGTGTGTCTGTGAGCAAAATGTAATCTGGTTTTACGACTTGATATTTGCAGTATATCAGCGCCAGGCAACAGTACAGGCTCAAATGTAAACACGAAAAGACTCGTTTTTCTCTCTGGCATTGGTGCAGGCACGAGAGCCGAGAATACCATTGCTTTTGCATGTTTAGTGGCCTTTATGTCCTTGTGATTTAGGACATTTTTTTTCCCCCGGCTTTTGATAGGGGGGGAAGGGGGGGGGTTGTGACACTGTTGTGTGTGTGTGTGGTATTGTGTTACCAGATCCAGCCTGTTACCCTCCCCAGGTATTGTGTTACCTTCCCCAGGTATTGTGTTACCTTCCCCAGGTATTGTGTTACCTTCCCCAGGTATTGTGTTACCTGCCCCAGGTATTGTGTTACCTGCCCCAGGTATTGTGTTACCTGCCCCAGGTATTGTGTTACCCTCCCCAGGTATTGTGTTACCTTCCCCAGGTATTGTGTTACCTGCCCCAGGTATTGTGTTACCTGCCCCAGGTATTGTGTTACCTTCCCCAGGTATTAAAGGGTCTTGCTCGTGGTGGACCCCCCCTACCCTACCCTCCCCCTTCCCCTCCTCCTCCCCTACCTTACCCTCCCAACCCCCTCCATTTCCCCCCCCCCCTCCTCCCTTCACCCGCTAACCTCACCCCTACCCATTTCCTCCACCCCTTCCCCCCTCCCCCTCACCTCTCCTCTGCCTCGCGTGCAGGTAAGGTCATATATAATTACCTCCCCACCCCCTTCCCTCCTCCTTCCCTCCCCCTTCCCTCCCCCACTTGACTCATTCTGAACATGCAAATGGAGTCATGATTTACCCTCCCCCTCACCCCCTTCACCCCCCCACACGTCTTTTAACCTATTCTTGGGGTGGAGAAAATGGGGTGATTAACCTCCCCTCCCCTCCTCCCCCCTACACTGTCTCTGTGGGCGACCAGTTCGTGAATTACCTCCCCACCACTCCCCACTCTCCTTTCTTCCCCCTCCCCCCCCCCATGCAACCATACATTCCTCCTCTATTACCCCTCCCCCCAAGTCCCTTCCTCCCTCCTCCTCCCTCCCCTCTCTCTCTCTCTCTCTCTCTCTCTCTCTCTCTCTCTCTCTCTCTCTCTGTTGCATTCCCATGAACACATGTGTTGCACAGGGGGGGCGGCGCCCCTCCCCCCTCCCCCCCTCACACATTGCACTATCCATCTTGTGCAATGAAGAGTTGGGATGTCTCCCCCTCCACCCCCCTTCCCCCCCCCCCACCGCGGGCGATATATTTAAATGTCTCTTCGTTGCTGAGTGGGGGGGGGGGAAGGGGGCCAGCGCTTGCTCAGGGGGTGAGTGGGGGAGGGTGGGTGTGGTAGTAGAAATTGCCTTTTACCTCCCTCTGGGTGATTAAAAGGCCCGCTGTCAGACACCCCCCCCCCCTTTTTATCTCGGGTTAGGTCTGACGTAAATGGCCCTTTTGCCCTTTTTTTCCCTTCAGTTTGGAGGCCTTTTAATTAGGGCAGGTATTTCTCAGGGTGAGTTAAGAGTGCGTCGCCTTTAATGGCTTCTCTCGTTGTTGGTTTGTCATCTACATCTAATGTAAGTCTCTCTCTCTCTCTCTCTCTCTCTCTCTCTCTCTCTCTCTCTCTCTCTCTCTCTCTCTCTCTCTCTCTCTCTCTCTCTCTCGGCTCTGATCGTCCATGTCATCTACCATCGCTTTCCTGGAATATTCCTCCTCATCTTTCCAGGCCCACCTCAACACCCCTGTCACCTTCCAGCTCTGTCATGGAATATTCCTCCTCTTTCCAGACCCCACCTCAATACCCCTGTCACCTTCCAGCACTGTCATGGAATATTCCCCATCTTTCCAGACCCACCTCAACACCCCTGTCACCTTCCAGCACTGTCATGGAATATTCCCCCTCTTTCCAGACCCACCTCAATACCCCTGTCACCTTCCAGCTCTGTCATGGAATATTTCCCCTCCTCTTTCCAGACCCACCTCAACACCCCTGTCACCTTCCAGCACTGTCATGGAATATTCCCCCTCTTTCCAGACCCACCTCAATACCCCTGTCACCTTCCAGCTCTGTCATGGAATATTTCCCCTCCTCTTTCCAGACCCACCTCAACACCCCTGTCACCTTCCAGCACTGTCATGGAATATTCCCCCTCCTCTTTCCAGACCCACCCTCAACACCCCTGTCACCTTCCAGCACTGTCATGGAATATCTTCTCTTTCCAGACCCCACCTCAACACCCCTGTCACCTTCCAGCACTGTCATGGAATATCTTCTCTTTCCAGACCCACCTCAATACCCCTGTCACCTTCCAGCACTGTCATGAAATATCTTCTCTTTCCAGACCCACCTCAATACCCCTGTCACCTTCCAGCACTGTCCTGTTCTCTTTCCAGACAACCACTTGAACGTCCCTATCCTCTTCCAGTACTAACATGGAACCCTTCCTCTTTCCAGACCCAGCCTCATCCTCCCCGCCATCTTCCAGCACCGGCCTGGAGTAGCCCCTCTCTTTCCAGACTCACCCACCGCATCCCTTATCATCTTCCAGCTCCATTATGGCAATATTCCACCTTCTTCCAGAACTATTATTATCAAAACTCAGTCTTTCCAGCCCAGTCCCATCACTTTCCAGCGCCCCCTTCCAGCAGAGTTTCCAGACGTACCATCTCTGCAGGGGGGGAGGAGGAACTGCCACATCTCCCCAAAACTGGAATATCAGAATCTTCCTTTGTTATGTGTTGCCTGGAAAAGGTTTAGTTAAACCTGTTGGTAAGGCCTTTGGTAAACCAGAGTTTTGTGTGTTGAGTGCGGGTTTATCAGAGAGAAGGGTTTATATGTTTTATACTGAGCTAGTGTGTTGCTTGTGGTAAAAAGGGGTTGTTAAACCTTTTTTGACGATGCTGGATTGTTAAACCACGCGGTTGTAAAGGTGATTGTTAACCTGGGTTTATGTGTTGTGATTGGAGACTGTTGTTAGGAGAATTCGATCTATAACAAGGGATTGTTAAACCAGGTTTGGTTGTGTTATTATGGGATTATTAAACCAATTTGCTTGATGGATGCACGCGTGTTTGCTTGTGCAGGGAGAGAGAGAGAGAGAGAGAGAGAGAGAGAGAGAGAGAGAGAGAGAGAGAGAGAGAGAGACAGGTCATTTAAAGAGGTCATTATAATCCATCCTCATTTCATGGTAATTGCCATATTAATTATGGGTCGACAGATCAACTGTGTCATGTATATATATATATATATATATATATATATATATATATATATATATATATATATATATATATATATATGTCCTAATGATAGGCTTTGGGAGTCTGTTAATTACCAGGGAAGGTAATTAAGCCAAGTCTTTCGCTCGTATATTAATATTCAAGAGATTGGTTGAAAATTTATGTTGATTGAACTGGTACAGTTTTATATAAAAGGAAAAAGATATATTTTGAAGGAAATGAAAAGAAATTGAAATTGAGATTAAATGTTTAATGGAATTTTTGTGTATTTTTTTTTATTTTTATTTTATTTTTTTGTCTTTCTCTTCGTCTGTATGGTATTTGCCTCATTAGCTGTGTCTGTGTGGTACTTCATGATGGTTTGTGGGGGTCTTCTACACTCCCACAGCTGGGTCTGGCACCTTACCTTACCTTACGATAGTGTGGGAGGAGGGGAGAGAAGTCTTCTACCCCCCACAGCTGGGTCTGGCATCTTACCTTACCTTACGATAGTGTGGGAGGAGGGGAGAGAAGTCTTCTACCCCCACAGCTGGGTCTGGCACCGTACCTTACCTTACGATGGTGTGGGAGAGAAGTCTTCTACCCCCACAGCTGGGTCTGGCACCTTACCTTACCTTACGATAGTGTGGGAGGAAGGTCTTCTACCCCCACAGCTGGGTCTGGCACCTTACCTTACCTTACGATGGTGTGGGAGGAGGGGAGAGAAGTCTTCTACCCCCACAGCTGGGTCTGGCATCTTACCTTACCTTACGATGGTGTGGGAGGAGGGGAGAGAAGTCTTCTACCCCCACAGCTGGGTCTGGTGCCTTACCTTACCTTACGATAGTGTGGGAGGGGAGGTTTTCTACCCCCCACAGCTGGGTCTGGCACCTTACCTTACCTTACGATAGTGTGGGGGGAGGTCTTCTACCCCCACAGCTGGGTCTGGCACCTTACCTTACCTTACGATAGTGTGGGAGGAGGGGAGAGAAGTCTTCTACCCCCCACAGCTGGGTCTGGCACCTTACCTTACCTTGCGATAGTGTGGGGGGGAGGTCTTCTACCCCCACAGCTGGGTCTGGCACCTTACCTTACCTTACGATAGTG
>NC_092268.1:4336412-4341412 GCF_036320965.1 Panulirus ornatus | reverse complement strand
GTGGGGTGTGTTACAGACAGTTGGGAGTGCGTGGGATGTGTTACACAGTGTTGGGAGTGCGTGGGGTGTGTTACAGACAGTTGGGAGTGCGTGGGGTGTGTTACAGACAGTGTTGGGAGTGCGTGGGGTGTGTTACAGTGTTGGGAGTGCGTGGGGTGTGTTACAAACAGTTGGGAGTGCGTGGGGTGTGTTACAAACAGTTGGGAGTGCGTGGGGTGTGTTACAAACAGTTGGGAGTGCGTGGGGTGTGTTACAAACAGTTGGGAGTGCGTGGGGTGTGTTACAGACAGTGTTGGGAGTGCGTGGGGTGTGTTACAAACAGTTGGGAGTGCGTGGGGTGTGTTACAGACAGTGTTGGGAGTGTGTGGGGTGTTTTACAGTGTTGGGAGTGCGTGGGGTGTGTTACAGACAGTGTTGGGAGTGCGTGGGATGTGTTACACAGTGTTGGGAGTGCGTGGGGTGTGTTACAGACAGTCGGGAGTGCGTAGGGTGTGTTACAGACAATGTTGGGAGTGTGTGGGGTGTGTTACAGACAGTGTTGGGAGTGCGTGGGGTGTGTTACAGACAGTTGGGAGTGCGTGGGATGTGTTACACAGTGTTGGGAGTGCGTGGGGTGTGTTACAGACAGTCGGGAGTGCGTAGGGTGTGTTACAGACAGTTGGGATTGCGTGGGATGTGTTACACAGTGTTGGGAGTGCGTGGGGTGTGTTACAGACAGTTGGGAGTGCGTGGGGTGTGTTACAGACAATGTTGGGAGTGCGTGGGGTGTGTTACAGACAGTTGGGAGTGCGTGGGGTGTGTTACAGACAGTTGGGAGTGCGTGGGGTGTGTTACAGACAGTGTTGGGAGTGTGTGGGGTGTTTTACAGTGTTGGGAGTGCGTGGGGTGTGTTACAGACAATGTTGGGAGTGTGTAGGGTGTGTCACAAACAGTTGGGAGTGCGTGGGGTGTGTTACAGACAGTGTTGGGAGTGCGTGGGGTGTGTTACACAGTGTTGGGAGTGCGTGGGGTGTGTCACAAACAGTTGGGAGTGCGTGGGGTGTGTTACAGACAGTGTTGGGAGTGCGTGGGGTGTGTTACAGACAGTGTTGGGAGTGCGTTAGGTACCCAGTGTGTGGGTGTGTTACAACCCCCAGTGTTGGGGGGGGGTGCGTTACAGTCATACCGTTTGGGGGGTGTTAACTTTCCCGGTAACGGTGCGTGTCACAATGGCGGTGACGGTAATTAACTGTATGTAATCGAGTCAATTAACCTCAGCTAACCTAGCAAATTAACCACAGCTGACCTGGCCAATTAACTGTAATGGATGTAGTTAATTCACCACAGCTGCTAACGAGATGTTACCCACAGTTAACCTAACGACCCTGATCGTAGGTACCCTAGCAAATTAACCCTATTTAACATAAGGTTATTAACCCTATTTAACATAAGGTTATTAACCCTATTTAACATAAGGTTATTAACCCTATTTAACATAAGGTTATTAACCCTATTTAACATAAGGTTATTAACCCTATTTAACATAAGGTTATTAACCCTATTTAACATAAGGTTATTAACCCTATTTAGCATAAGGTTATTAACCCTATTTAACATAAGGTTATTAACCCTATTTAACATAAGGTTATTAACCCTATTAAACATAAGGTTATTAACCCTATTTAACATAAGGTTATTAACCCTATTTAACATAAGGTTATTAACCCTATTTAACATAAGGTTATTAACCCTATTTAACATAAGGTTATTAACCCTATTTAACATAAGGTTATTAACCCTATTTAACATAAGGTTATTAACCCTATTTAACATAAGGTTATTAACCCTATTTAACATAAGGTTATTAACCCTATTTAACATAAGGTTATTAACCCTATTTAACATAAGGTTATTAACCCTATTTAACATAAGGTTATTAACCCTATTAACATAAGGTTATTAACCCTATTTAACATAAGGTTATTAACCCTATTTAACATAAGGTTATTAACCCTATTTAACATAAGGTTATTAACCCTATTTAACATAAGGTTATTAACCGTATTTAACATAAGGTTATTAACCCTATTTAACATAAGGGTTAATATTTAACTGGATTAAGCGGAGGGTTATTGTTATGGAGTGTGGGGTGACGTCTCCTCCCCTCCCTCTCTCTCCCCATCCCACTCCCCTGGCCTGCTCTCCCCACCCCACTCTTTCTCTCCCCACCTAACCCCACACCTTACACCCGGCTAAACTCCCCGCCACCCCCAGCAACCTCCCCACTACACCAACCCCCACGTCTCCCCCAGGTCTTACTCACCCCCCCCTCATCAATTTATTCCCCCCTCCTCTCCCCCCCCGCACCTTGAATTAGCCTCCCCGGGGTGGATACAATCTCCCACCCTCTCTCTCTCTTCTCTCTCTCTCTCTCTCTCTCTCTCTCTCTCTCTCTCTCTCTCTCTCTCTCTATATATATATATATATATATATATATATATATATATATATATAAATATATATATATATATATATATATATAAATATATATATATATATATATATATATATATATATATATATATATATATATATATATATATATATATATATATATATAACATCGTTGAATGTATTTCAGAAACGTGTGTCTGTTGTATCTATTGTATCAAACCCCCTCCCCCCTCCCCCCCCACACACTGCATTGACGAGGGGGTGCGTTAAGTGCGTTGATCTCCCCCCCCCCCTCCTCCCCCCCCGCCAATTATTGATCGCTTATTGTCTATAGAATTAAAAGAATAAAGGAGGAATTACCATTAATGAATCGTCTTCTTGATAATGGTCCTTTGTGTTACTTCATTCGTCGCTGTAATATATATATATATATATATATATATATATATATATATATATATATATATATATATATATTTATTTATTTTTTTTGCTTTGTCGGTGTCTCCCGCGTTAGCGAGGTAGCGCAAGGAAACAGACGAAAGAAATGGCCCAACCCACCCACATACACATGTATATACATACACGTCCACACACGCACATATACATACCTATACATCTCAATGTACACATGTATATACATACACAGACGCATACATATATACACATGTACATAATTCACACTGTCTGCCTTTATTCATTCCCGTCGCCACCTCGCCACACGTGGAATAACATCCCCCTCCCCCCTCATGTGTGCGAGGTAACGCTAGGAAAAGATATATATATATATATATATATATATATATATATATATATATATATATATATATATATATATATATATATATATATATTTATATACAGAGAGAGAGAGAGAGAGAGAGAGAGAGAGAGAGAGAGAGAGAGAGAGAGAGAGAGAGTTAGCATTCTCGCCTTTATATGTGCAAGGACATTTGCTCTCTCTCTCTCTCTCTCTCTCTCTCTCTCTCTCTCTCTCTCTCTCTCTCTCTCTCTCTCTCTCTCTCTCTCTCTTCTCTGTGAGAAAATGGGAGCTGGAATTCTTGCTTTTAAACAGCAGTTATGGCAGCGGGTTGTAACAACAGCATGTTGTAACAACAGCATGTTGTAACAACAGCAGGTTGTAACAACAGCAGGTTGTAACAACAGCATGTTGTAACAACAGCAGGTTGTAACAACAGCAGGTTGTAACAACAGCAGGTTGTAACAACAGCGGGTTGTAACAACAGCGGGTTGTAACAACAGCAGGTTGTAACAAGAGCAGGTTGTAACAAGAGCAGGTTGTAACAACAGCAGGTTGTAACAAGAGCAGGTTGTAACAAGAGCAGGTTGTAACAACAGCGGGTTGTAACAACAGCAGGTTGTAACAAGAGCGGGTTGTAACAACAGCAGGTTGTAACAAGAGCAGGTTGTAACAAGAGCAGGTTGTAACAAGAGCAGGTTGTAACAAGAGCAGGTTGTAACAACAGCAGGTTGTAACAAGAGCAGGTTGTAACAACAGCATGTTGTAACAACAGCAGGTTGTAACAAGAGCAGGTTGTAACAAGAGCAGGTTGTAACAACAGCATGTTGTAACAACAGCATGTTGTAACAACAGCATGTTGTAACAAGAGCAGGTTGTAACAACAGCATGTTGTAACAACAACAGGTTGTAACAACAGCAGGTTGTAACAAGAGCAGGTTGTAACAAGAGCAGGTTGTAACAACAGCATGTTGTAACAACAGCAGGTTGTAACAAGAGCAGGTTGTAACAAGAGCAGGTTGTAACAACAGCATGTTGTAACAACAGCATGTTGTAACAACAGCATGTTGTAACAAGAGCAGGTTGTAACAACAGCATGTTGTAACAACAGCAGGTTGTAACAAGAGCAGGTTGTAACAAGAGCAGGTTGTAACAACAGCGGGTTGTAACAACAGCAGGTTGTAACAAGTGTTGCCGACCGTTGTCATAATCAACCACTCACGTACTCCCCTGCATCATGGTTGTGGTTGTGGTGCACTCCAGCATCATGGTTGTGGTTGTGGTGCACTCCAGCATCATGGTTGTGGTTGTGGTGCACTCCAGCATCATGGTTGTGGTTGTGGTTGGCACTCCAGCATCATGGTTGTGGTTGTGGTGCACTCCAGCATCATGGTTGTGGTTGTGGTTGGCACTCCAGCATCATGGTTGTGGTTGTGGTGCACTCCAGCATCATGGTTGTGGTTGTGGTTGGCACTCCAGCATCATGGTTGTGGTTGTGGTTGGCACTCCAGCATCATGGTTGTGGTTGTGGTGCACTCCAGCATCATGGTTGTGGTTGTGGTGCACTCCAGCATCATGGTTGTGGTTGTGGTTGGCACTCCAGCATCATGGTTGTGGTTGTGGTGCACTCCAGCATCATGGTTGTGGTTGTGGTGCACTCCAGCATCATGGTTGTGGTGCACTCCAGCATCATGGTTGTGGTTGTGGTGCACTCCAGCATCATGGTTGTGGTGCACTCCAGCATCATGGTTGTGGTTGTGGTTGGCACTCTAGCATCATGGTTGTGGTTGTGGTGCACTCCAGCATC
>NC_092268.1:4318912-4331412 GCF_036320965.1 Panulirus ornatus | reverse complement strand
TCCCCCCCCACACGCACCACACCCCCACACCCTCCCCAAAGGGGTGTGCCCTTAACTGACCTCGTATGACCTTGACCTCCGTCACCTCTACTAAGGGTAATTACATTACATGCCCCTCCCTCCCCCCCCCCTATATTGAATTACCTTTCACTGTGGTTGAAGCGGGGGGGGAAATTACGTCTGGCTGATCGTTTACTAGGGGGGGAGAGAGAGAGAGAGAGAGAGAGAGAGAGAGAGAGAGAGAGAGAGAGAGAGAGAGAGAGAGTACTTTTACTAGGGGGGTTTGGATGTGAGGTCACGTGAGGTCAAGCGTGAGTCCAGAGGGGTCCCCAGATGTAGTCGTTGTGGGGAACCCTCATCTCTCCCTCATCTTGAGTTCTGGGGGGAGAGGAAAGAAAATGGGAAGCGGAGGTGGTGGTGGTCGTTGTTGATGGGGGGGGGGGGGGGGGGAAGCGGCTAAACCCACCCGACCCCCGACCCCCAGGTGTCGGGTCAGAGGTCACGCCCTTATCCGATCGTATCGTCGTGCTCAAACGATCGTAGGGTCGTTACTCGCCATTCGTAGAGACGCGCTCCAAAAAAAAAAAAAAAAAGAATTTTAGAATACACATTTCTTTCGTCTGTTTCCTTGCGCTACCTCGCAAACGCGGGAGACAGCGACAAAGCAAAAAAAAAAAAAGAAAAAAATACACAATAAAGTTGAGAGAGAGAGAGAGACAGAGAGAGAGAGAGAGAGAGAGAGAGAGAGAGAGAGAGAGAGAGACACACACACGTGTGGGTTGTGTATATGTGTGTGTGTGTGTGTGTGTGTGTGTGTGTGTGTGTGTATATGTGTGTGTGTGTGTGTGTGTGTGTGTGTGTGTGTGTATGTGTGTGTGTGTGTGTGTGTGCGTGTGTGTATATGTGTGTGTGTGTGTGTGTGTGTGTCTGTAGGGAGGAGATTAGCATGGTCACTAAGGCCCAATCGATCCGGGTGGATTAGACATCTAATCATATCCTCTATCTGGGGATCAGTGATTGGAGTGGGGGGGTAGTGGTGGGGGGGTGTTTGTGGAGGGGTGGATTGGGGGGGGGAGGGGGATATGTTTAATGATGACCTCCTCAGGTCATGAGGCATGGGTTCGCGGGGCAGCCCTGGATCAAGGGTAGCTGGTTCGAACCATGGATGCAGGATTCTGTCTACAGTCAATGCAGCTGTTCATCCTCCCTCATTTGGTCGATAAATTCGGTACCTGGCTGAAGGTATATATATATATATATATATATATATATATATATATATATATATATATATATATATATATATATATATTGACCTTGGGTTATAAGATTATCTAAACTCATGTAAATTAGTAATTTGGCGAAAGAGGTTCTCAGTGTAAACTTGCCCTATCTAAATCATTGACATTGTCCTTAATTTTTATATTCGTTTATATTTGCGGGTCTGGAGAACTGTTCCTATTTTGTTCGTCTGTGTTTTTAACTGATTATGAGATGATGAGAAGAACATGAGAACATTATGGGAAGAGAGTGGTGAAAGTGAGTGGGTGTGTGGTGAAAGTGAGTGGGCGTGTGGTGAAAGTGAGTGGGCGTGTGGGAAAGTGATTCGTTTGAAGAAACACCAGGAGGGAATGGGTGTGTAGAATGGGAGGAGTGGGTGAGGAGGAATGGGATGTATTTAGGGAAGCAGTGATGGTTGGTGACGGGGTGGATGTATGTGACATGAGAGGTGGGTAGATTAGAAAGGGGTGGTGAGTGATGGGGATGAAGAAGTAAAGAGTGGCGTTTGAAACGGTGCTTAACAGGGAAGGAGTGCAAATGACTGGGAGATGTATAAGAGAAAGCGGCAAAAAGTCAAGAGTAAGGAGCAGGGGTTGAAAAAAGAGGGCAAATGAGAGTTAGGGTGAGCGAGTGTCGTTAAACTTTACGGAGAATAAGATGTTTTAGAAGGAGGTAAATAAACTGCGGAAAACAAGAGAAGAAATTGGAATATCGGTGAAGGGAGCAAATGGGGGAGTAATAGCAGGTAGTAGTGGAATGAGGAGGAGATGGAGTGATATTTTGAAGGACTGTTGAATGGAGACGGAAGGATGGAATAAAAAAAGATTTTGAGCGACCGGGGCCTGAACATGCAGGAGGGTGAAAGGCGTGCAAGGGATAGAGTTAGTTGGAACGACGTGGTATACAAGGGTCGACGTGATGTCATTGGACTGAACCAGGTCATGTGACGCGTCCTGGGGTAAACCATGGAAAGGCCTTGTGGGGCCTGGATATGGATAGGGAGCTGTGGTTTCGGTGCATTACACAGCGATCAAGTATGAAAATAAAGAGGAGATATATATATAGATATTGACCTTGGGTTATAAAATGAATTAGATCAAATTAATATTGATATATAGATATTGACCTTGGATTATAGAATTAATTAGATCAAATTAATATTAACGAAATTGGAGCAATATGCTCAATTGAGACCTATCTCGCTTTTTCCAGTTTGGGTCATGACTTTTGACCTTAATTTTTTCCGTGTTCGTCTGATGGTGTAACTGCTTAACTACCACTTATGAACTCGTATTGAGGTCGGGTGATTAAAGATATGTTCTTCTCTCCGTTTCCCACGGTTTTAAAAAGGAGGGGGGGGGGGGGGTCAGTGGGGCAAACTTGTTTCGCCATAGTCTTCTGTCGAGGTGCGTCTGTATCATCCCCCACGTCCTGGAGCTTCACACTGGTGATTACGACACACACACACACACACACACACACACACACACACCACACACACACACACACACACACACACACACACACACACACACACACACACACACACACACATGTGATGTTCTAGTGTCTGGCTATGATTTTAACATTAGCCAAAGACACTGAATATGTGAGTGACATTCGAGGTCAAATGGGGTTACGTCGAGAACTGGAGAGGCCAATCGAGTCCATTACTAAGGGTCGTACCACCGTCGTGTGTTCAAGGGTCGTACCACCGTCGTGTGTTCAAGGGTCGTACCACCGTCGTGTGTTCAAGGATCGTACCGTCGTGTTCAAGGGTCGTACCGTCGTGTGTTCAAGGATTGTACCGTCGTGTGTTCAAGGATCGTATCGTCGTGTGTTCAAGGGTCGTATCGTCGTGTGTTCAAGGGTCGTACCGTCGTGTGTTCAAGGGTTCGTACCGTCGTGTGTTCAAGGGTCGTACCACCGTCGTGTGTTTCAAGGGTCGTACCACCGTCGTGTGTTCAAGGGTCGTACCGTCGTGTGTTCAAGGGTCGTACCGCTGTGCTCAAAAGGGGTCGTACCACCGTGCTTAAGATACTCAGAGCCTGTGTCTACCACGACCCCCCCCCACCACCCTCCCCTACACACGACCTCTCCATGTAACATGACGACCCCCCACCACCACCCTCCCCCTACACACCACCTCTCCATGTAACATGACGACCCCCACCACCCACCCCCTACACACCACCTCTCCATGTAACATGACGACCCCCCACCACCACCACCCTAACTACACCCCCCCCCCACGTCCAAACACCTAACCTAACCTAACCAGATCATCCAACATCCAATTCTTCCAAGACTTACACTTTCCGGGTACGTGTGTACATACACCAGCCCACGATGCTTGTGTGTGTGTGTGTGTGTGTGTGTGTGTGTGTGTCAGTCTAGGTCGACCAGCACCAATGTGAATACATTGCTCATTATCAGGTCATTTCATCAGGTTTCGAACCCTCTCACAAGAGCACAGAGGACTGGGCCTTTTTGGGAATATCCTCACTTGGCTCACTTCCCTGTTCCTTCTTTTGGGGAAGTGAAAAAAATGGGGGTAGGATTTCCAGCCCCCGCTGCTCCCTCCCCTTTTAGTCGCCTTCTACGACACGCAGGGAATACGTGGCAAGTATTCTGCCTCCCCTATCCCCAGGGATTTTGTGTGATCGGGGTCTGAACATGCAGGAGGGTGAAAGGAGGGCAAGGAATAGAGTGAATTGGAGCGATGTGGTATACCGGGGTTGACGTGCTGTCAGTGGATTGAATCAAGGCATGTGAAGCGTCTGGGGTAAACCATGGAAAGCTGTGTAGGTATGTATATTTGCGTGTGTGGACGTATGTATATACATGTGTATGGGGGGGGGGGGGTGGGCCATTTCTTTCGTCTGTTTCCTTGCGCTACCTCGCAAACGCGGGAGACAGCGAGAAAGCAAAAAAAAAAAAAAAAAAAAAAAAAAAATATATATATATATATATATATATATATATATATATATATATATATATATATATATATATATATATATAAAGGTGATATAAGGAAGAGGCTATATTTAGTGAGGGTTGTGCACTGTTCTGGACATTGTTATGGTCACGTGAGGAAGTTGTTTCAAGACATTCCCTCAGTAAGGCCTAGTTATGTCGTTTGAGAGGTCTTAACGACCCCGTGGTAGTTAGTAAGTCTAAACCACCAGGACAGTCTGCGAACGAGTGTGTATCGTTAAGGATGGACAGCCAGAGTCGTTAGGAAGAAGTTTGTGTGTGGGTTGGTGACTGCGACAGAGTGATGTATGTCGATTGGAAAGATTTGTCTAATTAGATATTTTTTTCTTTTGTTTTTGCTTGGCTGAGTGGTGGGCCCACGGGTGAACCGGGGGTGTTTTCTGAAGATCCCGGGATCGAGCCCCGGGTCCACCCTGGGGGAGAGAGGGGGGGGGGAGGGGGGGTGATGTGGTGCTGTTGAAAACCCAGCGAGGTTTTAAGTAAGGTCGTGTGACCCCTTTACCTTACGCTTAATTTGGACCTTATTGGTTGGGTGTGGGTTAACTACTGTATTTATGATCCGGTAAGATCGCTCATCCGGAATATCGTTTATCCGGAATATCCTAAATCCGAAATATCGCTAATCCGGAATATCACACTTATTCGTAATATTGCAAATCCAGAATATCGCGAAATCAGAATATCGCAATTTGTGACCCAAAATGATATTAAATTTTTTTTTAGTTAATTAAGTCCCCGTAATTAATTAAGTCCCCGTAATTAATTAAGTCCCCGTTTGATCCGGGGACTGACAGTAGTTTGGAATTAACGATAGTTCCCAGACCGGATAAAGAGAGGCGGAGGGGGTAAAGTTAAGGATGGGGGGGGGGGGAGTGCGTTTCCCGCTCGCTTGGGGTAGCGCCGGGAGATGATCCAGTATTCGCGTGCACACTCGCGTCCCTTTGTTCTCTTCTCTCTCTCTCCGGGGGGGGGGGGAGAGGAGGCAGGGGTCGGCGGGGGAGAAGAGAGAGAGAGAGAGAAGAGAGAGAGAGAGAGAGAGAGAGAGAGAGAGAGAGAGAGAGAGAGAGAGAGAGAGAGAGAGTTCACTCATGGTCGGTCGGTCGGTCCGTGGCGGAGAGGGGGCGGTGTTTCTCTCTCTCTCTCTCTCTCTCTCTCTCTCTCTCTCTCTCTCTCTCTCTCTCTCTCTCTCTCTCCCTGGTATCGATCCGTGGGAACCTGCCTTCCTGCCACGCCGATAGAGCCATTACCCCACCATCGGCGGGTTCTGCACACTACCCCCCCCCCCACACACACCAGCTGTCATATTGACCATCTGGGAGAGATTGGAGTGGGGGGGAGGGAGGGGGGAGTGATTTTATAGGGGGGGGGAGGAAGGGATTTATGGATGGGATGCGTGGTGGTTGAGATGGTGGGTTGTGTGTTGCAGTGGTTGACGTGGTGGCTGTGTGTTCCAGTGGTTGACGTGGTGGTCGTGTGTTTCAGTGGTTGACGAGGTGGTCGTGTCTTCTAGTGGTTGACGTGGTGGTCGTGTGTTCCACTGGTTGACGTGGTGGTTGTGTGTTCCAGTGGTTGACGTGGTGGTCGTGTGTTGCAGTGGTTGATGTGGTGGCTGTGTTGCAGTGGCTGACGTGGTGGTCGTGTGTTGCAGTGGTTGATGTGGTGGCTGTGTGTTGCAGTGGCTGACGTGGTGGTCGTGTGTACCAGTGGTTGACGTGGTGGTCGTGTGTACCAGTGGTTGACGAGGTGGTCGTGTGTACCAGTGGTTGACGTGGTGGTCGTGTGTTCCAGTGGTTGACGAGGTGGTCGTGTGTTCCAGTGGTTGACGTGGTGGTGGTCGTGTGTACCAGTGGTTGACGTGGTGGTCGTGTGTTGCAGTGGTTGACGAGGTGGTCGTGTCTTCTAGTGGTTGACGTGGTGGTTGTGTGCTCCACTGGTTGACGTGGTGGTTGTGTGTTGCAGTGGTTGACGTGGTGGTCATGTGTTCCAGTGGTTGACGTGGTGGTCGTGTGGTGCAGCGGTTGATGTGGTGGCTGTGTGTTGCAGTGGTTGATGTGGTGGCTGTGTGGTGCAGTGGTTGACGTGGTGGTCGTGTGTTGCAGTGGTTGATGTGATGGCTGTGTGTTGCAGTGGTTGATGTGGTGGCTGTGTGTTGCAGTGGTTGACGAGGTGGTGGTCGTGTGTTGCAGTGGTTGACGAGGTGGTTGTGTGCTCCACTGGTTGACGTGGTGGTTGTGTTCTCCAGTGGTTGACGTGGTGGTCGTGTGCTCCACTGGTTGACGTGGTGGTGGTGTGGTGCAGTGGTTCACGAGGTGGTCGTGTTTTCCAGTGGTTGACGAGGTGGT
Organism: Panulirus ornatus; assembly: GCF_036320965.1. Taxonomy (NCBI): domain Eukaryota; kingdom Metazoa; phylum Arthropoda; class Malacostraca; order Decapoda; family Palinuridae; genus Panulirus; species Panulirus ornatus. The sequence goes on along the minus strand of NC_092268.1, from coordinate 4,324,789 downwards.
GCACGTCTCTTGCAGTGGATAACACAACAGCTGGTTCCTTGCAGTGGTGGACGTGGTGAGTGTAGCACTATCTCCACCCACCCAGGAGGTTACTAAGGGTCAAATTCTTGGCGTGCGACCGTGTGCTCATCACCCTTACAATAACCTCTGGCCATTAGAGTGGTCTAGCCTTGCAGCGGGGGTTAATTACAGCCTTAAACTTTGTATTGACGTGGGGGAAGTGGGTAGGTGGAGATGGAGTTTTGATTTACAAAACGACTTCAAAAAAGTTAAGGAATTTTTTTTATATACATTTTTTAAATGACTTGAAAACTTGCATGATGATGAAGAAAATGAGAGTCGGGTTGGATTGTGGTGTATCTTTGATGTGTTGTGAGGGGTAGGGTTGTGAGGGGTAGGGTTGTGAGGGGTAGGGTTGTGTGTTGTGAGGGGTAGGGTTGTGAGGGGTAGGGTTGTGTGTTGTGAGGGGTAGGGTTGTGAGGGGTAGGGTTGTGTGTTGTGAGGGGTAGGGTTGTGTGTTGTGAGGGGTAGGGTTGTGAGGGGTAAGGTTGTGTGTTGTGAGGGGTAGGGTTGTGTGTTGTGAGGGGTAGGGTTGTGTGTTGTGAGGGGTAAGGTTGTGTGTTGTGAGGGGTAGGGTTGTGAGGGGTAAGGTTGTGTGTTGTGAGGGGTAGGGTTGTGTGTTGTGAGGGGTAAGGTTGTGTGTTGTGAGGGGTAGGGTTGTGAGGGGTAAGGTTGTGTGTTGTGAGGGGTAGGGTTGTGTGTTGTGAGGGGTAGGGTTGTGTGTTGTGAGGGGTAGGGTTGTGTGTTGTGAGGGGTAGGGTTGTGAGGGGTAGGGTTGTGTGTTGTGAGGGGTAGGGTTGTGTGTTGTGAGGGGTAGGGTTGTGAGGGGTAGGGTTGTGTGTTGTGAGGGGTAGGGTTGTGTGTTGTGAGGGGTAGGGTTGTGTGTTGTGAGGGGTAGGGTTGTGAGGGGTAAGGTTGTGTGTTGTGAGGGGTAGGGTTGTGTGTTGTGAGGGGTAAGGTTGTGTGTTGTGAGGGGTAGGGTTGTGAGGGGTAAGGTTGTGTGTTGTGAGGGGTAGGGTTGTGTGTTGTGAGGGGTAGGGTTGTGTGTTGTGAGGGGTAGGGTTGTGTGTTGTGAGGGGTAGGGTTGTGAGGGGTAAGGTTGTGTGTTGTTAGGGGTAGGGTTGTGTGTTGTGAGGGGTAGGGTTGTGTGTTGTGAGGGGTAGGGTTGTGAGGGGTAAGGTTGTGTGTTGTGAGGGGTAGGGTTGTGTGTTGTGAGGGGTAGGGTTGTGTGTTGTGAGGGGTAGGGTTGTGTGTTGTGAGGGGTAGGGTTGTGTGTTTTGAGGGGTAGGGTTGTGTGTTGTGAGGGGTAGGGTTGTGTTTTGTGAGGGGTTGGGTTGTGTGTTGTGAGGGGTAGGGTTGTGTGTTGTGAGGGGTAGGGCTGTGTGTTGTGAGGGGTAGGGTTGTGTGTTGTGAGGGTTGTGTGTTGTGAGGGGTAAGGTTGTGAGGGGTAGGGTTGTAATTAACAACTAGGCTCCTCGGGTTGTGTGGACAAGAGGCGTACGCGTGTCTGTGCTGCTGTGTCTGTACGTCTGTCTGTGTGTGTGCCACACGAGGTCATGGTAGTAGAGAGAGAGAGAGAGAGAGAGAGAGAGAGAGAGAGAGAGAGAGAGAGAGAGAGGTAATGCAATATAGACCTAAGACCTCGTTACAAGGTGCTCGCTCCTTACTCGCGGAGTTAATTGGGTAATTAGGCCTTACACTAATTATCTGCTAGGGTCAACAAGGGCCATGAAATTCAAGTTAACACCAAACCTGTGTTAAAATTTATATATTTTAACACCATCAAGTGTTAAGGATATTTCTAGCACTATATATATTCTGGCTGTGTATATACTATATACATTCTGGCTGTGTATATACTATATACATTCTGGCTGTGTATATACTATATACATTCTGGCTGTGTATATACTATATACATTCTGGCTGTGTATATACTATATACATTCTGGCTGTGGATATGCTATATACATTATGACTGTATATGACATATACATTCCAGCTGTGTCTGTGCCATATACATCCCTGCTGTGTGTTTGTCATATACATTCTGGGTATGTGTATATGCCATATACAATCTGATTGTGTATATGACATATACATTCTGAATGTAAATATGACTTATAAATTCCTGCAGTGTCTGTGCCATAAACATCCTAGCTGTGTATTTGTCATATACATTCCGGGTATGTGTATACCATATACATTCCGACTATATCTGACATATACATTCTGGCTGTGTATATGACATATACATTCTGAATGTGTATATGGCTTATGATGAGATCTGCTTATGTGCTCCTCCCTTATTTACATGTTTACCCCCCCCTGCCCATTTACAGAGGATGGGGGGGGGTCGTTCCATTTTTACATAGTTTCTTTTACGTTTATTTACAAATGGACCTTCCCCATTTATCGTCTTTGTTTTCATTTACACTCCATCCATTTTCTTTTCTTCTGATTTACATCTATAGGTCTTTTCCTTCCATTTACAGAACCCATTTACAAAGGTTCATTTACATCTATAGGTCTTCCATTTACATGAGGTTCGTTTTCATTTACAGAACTTCTTTCCGTCTCATTTACAGCGATTGTCCCCCTATTTACAGAGGGATTTTTACTTACAGATTATTGTCTTATCCATTTACACCGGAGTTCCTTCCATTTACGGAGTGTTCCATCTCATTTACAATGGTTCTTTCCCTCATGTTTACACTATTCCATCCCATTTACAATGGTTCTTTCCCACCCATTTAAAGAGCGCCCTTCTTTTCCATTCTTATCCAGCGAGAGAGATGACGAGTGTGTGTGTGTGTGTGTGTGTGTGTGTGTGTGTGTGTGTGTTGTTGTTGTTGTTGTTCGTGTATTGACTTATTGGACCCAGGAATTCGAGGAGATGTATATGAAATGTGGCTTTGTTTTCGTGTTGGTGTGTAGCTTGAGATGACTAGTGTGGTGTAGATAGATAGATAGATAGAGAGAGAGAGAGAGAGAGAGAGAGAGAGAGAGAGAGAGAGAGAGAGAGAGAGAGAGAGAGACTCTTTTATGAAACACAGGATAAGTTGCCAAGTGCACTTTCGTGTCATAATCACATCATCAGGGGAGACACAAGAGAGAAATATAACAGTCACTTGATATACAACCAAGAGACGAAGTTACGACGCCATTTGGTAAACAAGGGACTGCCCAAATACACACACACACACACACACATATATATATATATATATATATATATATATATATCCCTTTAATAGATGCCTTATATATTGGGACAAACTCATAAACCTGTCTGTGGAAAATTATCCCAGAATCGCGTTATTTAAGTCCCTGTTGTGGTAAACAATATGTATTGGTCGGGTATATAGATCCTTTCAATGTGTATGACCGATGATATAAACATATATCTATCTATATTATTGAGGCCCAGGTGCCATTTAAGGAAGGAAAACCTGGGTTTATATGGTCAACACATGTCTTCATCTGGAGAATTCCTTTATTTACAGGTTTGTGTGTGTGTGTGTGTGTGTGTGTGTGTGTGTGTGTCTGTGTGTGTGTGTGTGTGTTGTGTGTGTGTGTGTGTGTGTGTGTGTATGTGTGTGTGTGTGTGTGTGTGTGTGGAAGGGTTGTAGTACAACCTTGGTTGAGGCAATGCTTGGTGAAGCCATAGTGAAGGACGCTGTGGTTCTCCCACCTGCCGTTTTTTGTTGACGTAGATGATGGGAGGTTAGAAGATGGGAGCCGTGCGTGCGTGCGTCCAATGCAACAGCTGGATGTCATAGATCGAACCCTGGGTGTTGGATTAGTGCGGCGGGCAACACTGACCACCACGCCACCGAGGCCTCTCTCTCTCTCTCTCTCTCTCTCTCTCTCTCTCTCTCTCTCTCTCTCTCTCTCTCTATATATATATATATATATATATATATATATATATATTCTGACCTAAGCCAGGTTCCCATTTTATCGACCAAACCCCCTCCCCCCCCATAAAGGATGGATGATGAACAGCTGGATTGACTGTGGGCCGACTGCCGCAACCAGGCTTCGAACCTATACCCCGCTCGACCCTGGGCCGGGGGGGGGATGCGTCATGGTCAGGAACGCTGCCGGGGCCCCTGGCCAGGTCTGGTTTTTATATATGTATATAAATCGCCGTAATTACCCTCCCCCCCCTTGTCCAGGGGGTTGAGGGGGGGGGGGAGCTGGTGAATCATTACAGCCATTCGCTGTAATTCCGGTGGTTGGCGGCGTCCAATAAGGCTGTTCCACAAGGGAACAGCGGAGGGAAGAAAACGGGACGCTGTGTTTGGCAGAAGAAAACGGGGGCGTGGGTGGCCATCGTGTTTACGTTTTCATCACATTAAGTTGTTGAGAACCGTTGTGATGTGTATGACGTCATATTCATAACATGATTGTATTTTTTTTATTATAATTATTACAGTACTTGATCGCCGTTTCCCGCGTCAGCCAGGTAGCGCCAGGACACGGCGGAAGAACGGCTAGGCCGTCTGGTGTTACATATATCAAGGGGCTAATGATCCTATAAGCCTATAAGGGTCGTACCGTCGTGTGTGTGTGTGTGTGTGTGTGTGTAGGTCGCGTCGTTCGAGTTATAACTCGAGTGTATTTTTGAGGACCACTTATGTTTGCCTCGTTACACACGGCCCGCCCTCTCCTGCCGCCCACCCCTCCTGCCGCCCACCCCTGGGAGCCACCCATCCCTGCCGCCACCCACCCCTGCCGCCACCCATCCCTTGAGCCACCCATCCCTTGAGCCACCCATCCCTTGAGCCGCCCACTCCGGGAGCCGCCCATCCCTTGAGCCGCCCATCCCGGGAGCCGCCCATCCCTTGAGCCGCCCACCCCGGGAGCCGCCCACCCCGAGAGCCTCCCACTCCCGCCACCCATTACGTGAGCCGCCCTTGTCTGCCACCCATCATTTAACAACCCTCCTCCCCTCCTCCCCATGCCACCCATGCCACCCATCCCCTCTCCCATACACAGAGAGAGAGAGCCGGATCTTATCTGTCTAGCCGCCCGTGGGGGGTGGGTGGCCCGCCGCCCACCTGTTGCCTGGGTGGGGTGGGCGGCTGCCGTAAACTGGTCTGTAAACTGGACGTGTTCCAGCAACACCAGGAGGGGGGGCCAGGGGGGGTCGGCACGTGACCTGTGTAGGTCGGCCGAGCGGGTGGGTGGGCGGGCGGGCGGGTGGGGGATGGGTGGGTTGTGGGGTGGGTTGTGGGGTGGGTTTAGTCCCGTGAGGCGAGGAGTGGAAGAGGTAAATATACAGAGCGAAAGGGAAGCGGGTTGCCTACTGCTGCTTATATATATATATATATATATATATATATATATATATATATATATATATATATATATATATATATATGGGTCTTTCTTCGTTTGTTTGCTGGCGCTACCTAGCTGACGCGGGAGACGGCGATCAACTATGATAATAAGTATTTATAGATAGATAGATAGACAGATAGATAGATAGATAGATAGATAGGGACATAGATAGATAGGTAGATAGATAGGTACATAGATAGATAGACAGATAGATAGATAGATAATTACGCCTATCCTCAAAAAGGTTTTATGGCAAAACTATAGAAAATACACACAAATCGACCTGCGCTGCGTTCAGTAGCAGGGGCAGGGTGAAGACTTTCCCCTGAGAGCACTGTAGCGCCGCTGAGGATCACAAAAACCTTCGCCTGAGTTGACCTCAGGTCACGCCGCCTGACCTCGAACCAGCGACGCGGTCCGGTAGCGCTACGGTCAGGAGCAGGGCATGGTGGTCTACTTTCAAAAAAC
>NC_092268.1:4303912-4313912 GCF_036320965.1 Panulirus ornatus | reverse complement strand
AGGAAAATACACTGGTTCGAATCCTAGTACCGGCAGTCGGTACACAGTCAATCCAGCTGTTCATCCTCGTAGGAGTGGTTGGTCGGTATTAAGTTGCATGACGCAACAGATCCATGGGTCTGAAGTTCATAACATTGCGTGGGAGAGAGAGAGAGAGAGAGAGAGAGAGAGAGAGAGAGAGAGAGAGAGAGAGAGAGAGAGAGAGAGAGAGAGAGAGAGCCAACCCGCCCTTGAGCGAAGCGAGTTTGGAAGGTTGTTCAATATTGACAAAAGACGAGACCTTTTCAAAAGTGAACAGACCACAGGGCAGCGCATATGATCCGTGAACATGAACGGAGAGAGAGAGAGAGAGAGAGAGAGAGAGAGAGAGAGAGAGAGAGAGAGAGAGAGAGAGAGAGAGAGAACAAAGATGTTACGTTTGTGTTCTTCATGAAGCCACGAAGAACAAGTCGCTGGAAGAACATCTGGAGAACACGTGAACGTGTGTGTGTGGCTATCAACGGAGAGAGAGAGAGAGAGAGAGAGAGAGAGAGAGAGAGAGAGAGAGAGAGAGAGAGAGAGACCAAAGATGTTATGTTTATGTTCTTCATCAAGCCACGTAGAACACGTCGCTGGAAGAACATCTGGAGAACACGTGAACGTGTGTGTGTGGCTATCAACGGAGAGAGAGAGAGAGAGAGAGAGAGAGAGAGAGAGAGAGAGAGAGAGAGAGAGAGAGAGACCAAAGATGTTATGTTTATGTTCTTCATCAAGCCACGTAGAACACGTCGCTGGAAGAACATCTGGAGAACACGTGAACGTGTGTGTGTGGCTATCAACGGAGAGAGAGAGAGAGAGAGAGAGAGAGAGAGAGAGAGAGAGAGAGAGAGAGAGAGAGAGAGAGAGAGAGAGAACAAAGATGTTATGTTTATGTTCTTCATCAAGCCACGTAGAACACGTCGCTGGAAGAACATATGGAGAACAAGTGAACCTGTGTGTGTGTGTGGGGGGGGGGGGGGGTGAAGGCGGAGTGAAGGATACGAACAAAAAATGGGGTGTGGGTTGGTGGTGGGCGCGCCGCATGGCAGGCCTGGCGTGTGAGTCAGGCACCCGCAAACTGACGCTGATGTCACCACTACCACCACACTCCTCTGACCTCATAGAAAACGGGAAGCGGGAGGCGAAGGCCGTGGCGTTGGGATGGAGGCTGCGTGGAAGAGAACGGAGGAGGAGGAGGAGGAGGTGGTGGTCGTGACAGAGGAAAGGGGGGGGGGAGGGGGGTGAACATGGAGAGAGAGAGAGAGAGAGAGAGAGAGAGAGAGAGAGAGAGAGAGAGAGAGACTCACTCCATATAGCGGCATTTTATTTTTCTTTGCGTAGGTCGACGCGTAGGGCTCAGCGTCAAACGATCCCGTACCCCCCCCTTCCTTCCTTCCCCCCCCCCCCCATAGTTCATGAAGACCCGATGATGACGTCATGTACGGGGAGTGCCCTTGTGATGACGTCATGTACGGGGAGTGCCATTGTGTCAGTGAGAGAGAGAGAGAGAGAGAGAGAGAGAGAGAGAGAGAGAGAGAGAGAGAGAGAGAGAGGCAATGGTGACGGAAGAAAACGGGGAATGGGTTGATGGTGTATTGTGGCGAGGTCGAGTTATGGGATGGGTGCCTTGGGTCCAGGAAAGTATAAGTTACTTATACTTTACGATGAAGTGTGGGGGGGAGGGAGGGAGGAGGGAGGTCTTCTACCCCCACAGCTGGGTCTGGCATCTTACCTTACCTTACGATAGTATGGGAGGAGGGGAGAGAAGTCTTCTACCCCCCACAGCTGGTTCTGGTACCTTACCTTACCTTACGATAGTGTGGGGGGGAGGTCTTCTACCCCCACAGCTGGGTCTGGCACCTTACCTTACCTTACGATAGTGTGGGGGGAGGTTTTCTACCCCCACAGATGGGTCTGGCACCTTACCTTACCTTACGATAGTGTGGGGGGAGGTTTTCTACCCCCACAGCTGGGTCTGGCACCTTACCTTACCTTACGATAGTGTGGGGGGAGGTTTTCAACCCCACAGCTAGGTCTGGCACCTTACCTTACCTTACGATAGTGTGGGAGGGAGGTCTTCTACCCCCACAGCTGGGTCTGGCATCTTACCTTACCTTACGATAGTGTGGGGGGAGGTTTTCTACCCCCACAGCTGGGTCTGGCACCTTACCTTACCTTACGATAGTGTGGGGGGAGGTTATCTACCCCCACAGCTGGGTCTGGCACCTTACCTTACCTTACGATAGTGTGGGGGAGGTTATCTACCCCCACAGCTGGGTCTGGCACCTTACCTTACCTTACGATAGTGTGGGGGGAGGTTTATCTACCCCCACAGCTGGGTCTGGCACCTTACCTTCCCCCATAGTTGGCGGAGGTCTGCTACCCCAGCTAACGTGTTGCTCGTCTGTTAAACCACCTTGATTAGGGGAGTCACTGCCTATCCCCACAGTCATGTCCTCACTACCTGTACCCATTACATAGGAATGTCCTACCCGGCAATGTACCCATCCTACCTTACCCCACTAGGCTGTACCTCACTAGGCTGTACCATCCTACCTTACCTTACATAGGTGAATGTACCACAAGGCATTCCTTCCCACCATGTACCCTACTAGGGCCATGACCATCTGGCAATGTCCTCATACCTTACCATCACTAGGTGGCATGTCCCTCCTACCAACCCATCACTGGGCCATTACCATCACTAGGCCAATGTACCCATCACTAGGCCATGACATCCAGGCTGTATCAAGGGGAATACTACGCATGTACCCATCACTACCTGTACCATCAACCCAATGAAACTAGGAATTACTAGTAATATAGGGCATGACCCTCACTGGCAGTCCACTGGCAATATACCCATCACCACGGTCATGTACCCATCACTACGGCCATGTACCCATCACTAGGGCCAATGTACCCATCACCACGGCCAATGTACCCATCACTACGGCCAATGTACCCATCACTAGGGCCAAAGTACCCATCACTAGGGCCATGTACCCTCACTAGGCCATGTACCCATCGGGACATGTACCCATCACTAGGGCCATGTACCCATCACTAGGGCCATGTACCCATCACTAGGGCCATGTACCCATCACTACGGCCAATGTACCCATCACTAGGGCCATGTACCCATCACTAGGGCCATGTACCCATCACTAGGGCCATGTACCCATCACTAGGGCCAATGTACCCATCACTAGGGCCAATGTACCCATCACTAGGGCCAATGTACCCATCACCAGGGCCATGTACCCATCACTAGGGCCATGTACCCATCACTACGGCCAATGTACCCATCACTACGGCCAATGTACCCATCACTACGGCCAATGTACCCATCACTACGGCCAATGTACCCATCACCACGGCCAATGTACCCATCACTAGGGCCATGTACCCATCACTAGGGCCATGTACCCATCACTAGGGCCATGTACCCATCACTAGGGCCAATGTACCCATCACTACGGCCAATGTACCCATCACTACGGCCAATGTACCCATCACCACGGCCAATGTACCCATCACTAGGGCCATGTACCCATCACTAGGGCCAATGTACCCATCACTAGGGCCATGTACCCATCACTAGGGCCATGTACCCATCACTAGGGCCATGTACCCATCACTAGGGCCAATATACCCATCACTAGGGCCATATACCCATCACTAGGGCCATGTACCCATCACTAGGGCCAATGTACCCATCACTAGGGCCAATGTACCCATCACTAGGGCCAATGTACCCATCACTAGGGCCAATGTACCCATCACTAGGGCCATGTACCCATCACTCGGGCCATGTACCCATCACTAGGGCCAATGTACCCATCACTAGGGCCAATGTACCCATCACTAGGGCCAATGTACCCATCACTAGGGCCAATGTACCCATCACTAGGGCCATGTACCCATCACTAGGGCCATGTACCCATCACTAGGGCCAATGTACCCATCACTAGGGCCATGTACCCATCACTAGGGCCATGTACCCATCACTAGGGCCATGTACCCATCACTACGGCCTATGTAATTCACGTTGATATGACACATGTAATTGATTACATTAGATTCCCCCCCCCCCCTTCCCCTTCCTCCCATCTGTCTGCCCTGGTCATTCGCTTGTTTGAAATCGTTGATTTACCTGTATCGTAGCTCGTCCGGCGCCGTTTCCCGCGTTAGGGAGGTAGCGCCAGGAACAGACGAAGGAATAAAGCCAGCCTTCGCTCAGATCAATATAATAGTTCTTATTTTCCTTTTTCTAACAAGGTGTTGTGGTTTGTTGTATCTTCGATGGTATGGTTGTGGTTGTGATGGGAGTGTGGCAGAGAACCGAGTGAATTACGTGAGTTTGAAATTGAATTAGATGTACATATAGATTGCGTTGTGTGATTGAGGTATGTTGAATGTTGGTCCACATTGTGACGCGTCCTGTCAAATGGCATTATGTAATTATTGGTAATTGGATCCGTGGATAGATTTATATAGGACACAGAGTTACCCAACACGATTGTAATGTAATTTGTGTTGTATCAATGTGTATTGATATGTGTATATAGAGCCTGTATGTATGCCACGGGGAGGGAATTTTATATATATATATATATATATATATATATATATATATATATATATATATATATATATATATATGTATATGTGTGTGTGTGTGTGTAATGATCTTTATATATATATATATATATATATATATATATATATATATATATATATATATATATATATATATATATATATATAAGAATACGTGTGCTCGTGCTTCCCATTTTCTATATCGGGTTGGCAATCCAGGACAGTCGAGGTTCCGTCATTGCGGAAATGAAACTCATTTGATGACGGAGAAAATGTTGTGTGTGGCGCGGGGGGTTCGACCCCTTGAATAACGACAGAAAACGGGGAATGTGTGTCACGGTGGTCGTAAATTGATGCTCATGTTTCCTGGTGACAATCTTAAGTTCAGATGACAAGGTAGGGTCGTAAGTTCAAATGATAGAGTGGGGTCGTAAGTTCAAATGATAGAGTGGGGTCGTAAGTTCAAATGATAGAGTGGGGTCATAAGTTCAAATGACAGGTTGGGGTCGTAAGTTCAAATGACAGGGTGGGGTCGTAAGTTCAAATGGCAGGGTGGGGTCGTAAGTTCAAATGGCAGGGTGGGGTCGTAAGTTCAAAAGACAGAGTGGGGTCGTAAGTTCAAATGACAGGATGGGGTCGTAAGTTCAAATGACAGAGGGGGTCGTAAATTCAAATGACAGAGTGCGGTCGTAAGTTCAAATGACAGAGTGGGGTCGTAAATTCAAATGATAAAGTGGGGTCATAAGTTCAAATGATAGAGTGGGGTCATAAGTTCAAATGACAGAGTGGGGTCGTAAGTTCAAATTACAGGGTAGGGTCGTAAGTTCAAATGACAGGGTGGGGTCATAAGTTCAAATGACAGAGTGGGGTCGTAAGTTCAAATGACAGGGTGGGGTCGTAAGTTCAAATGGCAGGGTGGGGTCGTAAGTTCAGATGACGTAATGAATCGTAAGTTTAATTGACGTAGTTAATCGTAAGTTCAACATGACGCGAGGGGAACATTACTTCAAACTTTACTGTTACTAATAAGTTCAAAAGGATACATACAACGCAATTTATTTTAGCTCGATAAATACGATATTTATGACAAGTAATTATATTTAAGGTTATATTTATCCCCTAAATACGATATTTATAACTAAGTAATTATATTTAAGGTTATATTTATCCCTAAATACGATATTTATAACTAAGTAATTATATTTAAGGTTATATTTATCCCTAAATACGATATTTATAACTAAGTAATTATATTTAAGGTTATATTTATCCCCTAAATACGATATTTATAACTAAGTAATTATATTTAAGGTTATATTTATCCCCTAAATACGATATTTATAACTAAGTAATTATATTTAAGGTTATGTTTATCTCCTAAAAACGATATATATAACTTAAGTAATTATATTTAAGGTTATGTTTAATAATCCCGTAAATACGATATTTATAACAAGTAATTATATTTAAGGTTATATTTATCCCTAAATACGATATTTATAACTAAGTAATTATATTAAAGGTTATATTTATCTCCCTAAATACGATATTTATAACTAAGTAATTATATTTAAGGTTATATTTATCCCCTAAATACGATATTTATAACTAATTATATTTTAGATTATATTTATCCCCTCGATACTATATTTAAAACTCAGTAATTATATTCAAGATTATATTCATTATTTGTGTGTAGTTAAGATTCGCTCTGTCTCTTTCTGTCACTGGTTTCTGTCTCGTATTGACGGCCTGTCTGTCTGTCTGTCTGTCTGTGTGACCTAAAAAGCCCCCCCCCCCATGGACTGGTGGGTGGGGGGGAGGGGAGGGGGTCAGTGATACTCGATAAATAATTTATTAAGGATTATCGACCGGAAACGTAGGTGGTGTTGCCTCACTAACACTCTGTTTGTTTGTTAGGTGGTTGGGTTGTTTGTATTACCGACTGTGTGTGTGTGTTATGTACTGACTGTGTGTTATGTACTGACTGTGTGTGTGTTATGTACTGACTGTGTGTGTGTTATGTACTGTGTTATGTACTGACTGTGTGTGTGTTATGTACTGACTGTGTGTGTGTTATGTACTGTGTTATGTAATGACTGTGTTATGTACTGACTGTTTTATGTACTGACTGTGTGTGTTATGTACTGTGTTATGTAATGACTGTGTTATGTACTGACTGTTTTATGTACTGACTGTGTGTGTTATGTACTGTGTTATGTCCTGACTGTGTGTTATGTAATGACTGTGTGTTATGTACTGACTGTTTTATGTACTGACTGTGTGTTATGTACTGACAGTGTGTTATGTACTGTGTTATGTACTGTGTTATGTACTGACTGTGTGTTATGTACTGTGTTATGTACTGACTGTGTGTTATGTACTGTGTTATGTACTGACTGTGTGTTATGTACTGTGTTATGTACTGACTGTATTATGTACTGTGTTATGTAATGACTGTGTGTTATGTACTGACTGTGTGTTATGTACTGTGTTATGTCCTGACTGTGTGTTATGTACTGTGTTATGTCCTGACTGTGTGTTATGTACTGTGTGATGTACTGACTGTGTGTTATGTACTGTGTTATATACTGTGTTATGTACTGGCAGTGTGTTATGTACTGTGTTATGTACTGTGTTATGTACTGACTGTGTGTTATGTACTGTGTTATGTACCGGGGCGGCTCTGCTGTCTTACCTACTGACACAGACGGTGTAAGATGGTTCCCTGCGCACCGGTAAGTAGGAGGGTAATGTATCACTTCGGAATTAAGGTCAGCACCATCTGCTGCCTTATGTACCGCTGTGACAGCTGGTACGGTCCACCACAGCTGGTCCACCACAGTAGGAGAAGCCAGGGTCAGCACCATCTGCTGCCTCATGTACCGCTGTGACAGCTGGTACGGTCCACCACAGCTGGTCCACCACAGTAGGAGAAGCCAGGGTCAGCACCATCTGCTGCCTTATGTACCGCTGTGACAGCTAGTACGGTCCACCACAGCTGGTCCACCACAGTAGGAGAAGCCAGGGTCAGCACCATCTGCTGCCTCATGTACCGCTGTGACAGCTAGTACGGTCCACCACAGCTGGTCCACCACAGTAGGAGAAGCCAGGGTCAGCACCATCTGCTGCCTCATGTACCGCTGTGACAGCTGGTACGGGTCCACCACAGCTGGTCCACCACAGTAGGAGAAGCCAGGGGTCAGCACCATCTGTTGCCTCATCCAGTATTTAAATGACAAAGAAAAAAAAAAGAAGAAAAATAAAACTTTATTATGATGAAAAAAAATTTATTTATTTTTATTATAGATGAAGTTAAACCACCCAACTCAAGCCATCTGAATTCTCCCCTCCCCTTTACCCCCCCTAGAATGACAGTCACGTACCCGCACTACCTCTTTCTCTCTCGTCCCTTGGATTATCTTTAATTTTTTTTTTTATTATTTTTTTTATTTTCTCCCAGAGATAAAAATCTTGACCTGGTCACCAGTCGGACTGGTAACTGTACACGGGAGCCACTGAATGACCAACGCCACTTGAAACGTTGGGGCAAATGTGTGTTTTCTCTTGTTTATATGGATGTTTATATATATCATATACATCATATATATATATATATATATATATTATATATATATATATATATATATATATATATATATATATATATATATATATATATATATATATATATATATATATATACTTGCCTGTCTTCGTTTCTGTGTAGATAGATCTGTTTATATATGTACCTGAATGTCTATATACCTGAATGTCTATGTTTATATATGTCTGTCGATGGAGTGAAGGAGGAAGCAGGCAACCAGCATGCGCCGTGATGGTACGATGTAAACAAGGGTCATTTAAAGTGGTGGTTCATCTAGTGAGCCACAACTAATGGCCAATTAAGGTTGTAGATGATGGTTGTAGTTATGATAGTATGGTAGTTTGGTAGTTGTAGAAGTAATTAGTAGCTTAGTAGTAGAAGTAGTAGGAGTGGCTTTTGTTGTGAAGGTGTGTGTGTGTGTGTGTGTGTGTGTGTGTGTGTGTGTGGTTGCAGGTGGTGGTGCACAAAAGTATTGATCTCCTACTGTGGTGGTGGACCACCACAAGGTTTACTCCTGCCACTGCATTATGATCCTGGTTTACCGTCGTTGCTACACACACACACACAGCACCACCTCAGTTGCCCTCCAGCTATCTTGGATGGGTCTCCAATCATACCTACCTCTCTTATCTACCGTCTACTATTACTGCTACTATTATACTACTACTATTACTACCACTTCTATTCCTATGTATATCTTTCTTTTCTTTTTCTTTCAAACTATCCGCCATTTCCCGCGTTAGCAAGGTAGCGTTAAGAACAGAGGACTGGGTCTCTGAGGGAATATCCTCACTTGGCCTCCTTCTCTATTCCTTCTTTTGGAAAATTAAAAAAAAAAAAAACGAGAGGGGAGGGTTTCCAGCCCCCCGCTCCCTCCTATATATATATATATATATATATATATATATATATATATATATATATATATATATATTTTATATAGTTTCTTATATATATTATGTATACTGTATATATATATATATATATATATATATATATATATATATATATATATATATATTCCGAGTATAGAAAGATGTTTAGCCTAACCTTTTGTTTATATTAATAAGGCTTTGTTTTGAACCCCTATTGTGTGTTATATAGAAACGTAGACAGCGTTACATATGAGCCTAATGTACGGGTTCCGGAAGGGTGAAAAAGGCCTTATAAAAACCCTTTTATTGTATCATTAACTGGGAGGGTCGTTATGGTACTCTGAGCCTTATGTCCGAGAGTAGTAAGGGCCAAGTGGTTTCAAGGGTCGCTGTAATATAGTGCTATTCATCGCAGAAACCATTTATTCCACTCATTTAGCTTCACTGTAGCTTGGTGCTGTATTATGAACGTGGTCGTTTAAACCAGGTGCTGCTCTCTCGTGGAAACTGAGGTACGATGGTCGTCATATACTGAGGTTACAGTAGACAGGTTACAGTAGACAAGTTACAGTAGACAGGTTACAGTAGACAGGTTACAGTAGACAGGTTACAGAAGACAGGTTACTGTAGTCAGGTTACAGTAGACAAGTTACAGTAGACAGGTTACAGTAGACAGGTTACAGTAGACAGGTTACTGTAGTCAGGTTACAGGGGTCATGAAGGTTACAGTGACAAGTTACAGTAGACAAGTTACAGTAGACAGGTTACAGTAGACAGGTTACAGTAGACAGGTTACTGTAGTCAGGTTACAGGGGTCATGAAGGTTACAGTAGACAAGTTACAGTAGACAGGTTACAGGGAACTTATCGTGTTTCATTTTCCCCGTGGACTCATATAA
>NC_092268.1:4286412-4298912 GCF_036320965.1 Panulirus ornatus | reverse complement strand
GTGTCGTCTGTCTCTCTCCTCCCCTCTACTTCTCTCCTCTCCCCTCTCCTTCTCTCGTCTCTCTTCTCTCTCTCTCTCTCTCTCCCCTCTCTCTCTTCTCTCTCTCTCTGGCTCTGTCATCTCTCCTCTCTCTCTCTTGTCTCTGTCACTCTCTTTCCCCTCTCTCTCTTCTTCTTTCTTTTCTCTCTCTTCTCCTCTCTCTCTCTCTGGTCTGTCTCTCTCTCTCTGTCTCTCTCTCTCTCTCCCCTCTCTCTCTCTTTTCTCCTCTCTCTCCCACAACACACACAACCATCACCGGCCTCGTACAGACAGACATAATACAGGAGGGGGAAGCGAGACAAGAGATGTCAGGGGTCGCCATATAGGAGAACACGCATATTGACGTGTTGTGTCCCGCACTTGTAAACAAAGACACCTTTCTCCCCCCCCCCCCCGTTGTTGTTGTTGTTGTTGTTTTTATTGTTGTACACTTGTAAACAAAGACACCTTTCTTCCCCCCCCCCCCGTTCTTGTTGTTGTTGTTGTTGTTGTTTTTATTGTTGTACACTTGTAAACAAAGACACCTTTCTCCCCCCGTTGTTGTTGTTGTTGTTGTTGTTGTTGTTGTTTTTCCCATAATTTCCGTAGCGTGATGTGAAGGGGACGTGGCCCGTCCGTGGCGGTGAATTGTTCGTGTGGGTTGCCAGGTGGTCGTTAGAGCCAGCTGGGGCGTGATTTCTCACGCGTTAAATGGCCCGGAAGCCTTTTCTTGGTCGACACTCCATTTGTCTCAAATGGCCTCTGGAACCCATGTTTCTGCTGCCGCCGACACAATTATATAAATGGCCTCGTGGATCCGGCCGTTGGCCTTTTTTCATCTAAATGGCTCGTTAGCCTTTTTTTGTCTAAATGGCTCGTTAGCCTTTTTTTCTATTACGTTTATCGTAAATGGCTTCTGCAACCCATGTTTCTGCTGGCGCCGACTTAATTATGTAAATGGCCTCGTGGATCCGGCCGTTGGCCTTTTTCGTCTAAATCGCTCGTTAGCCTTTTTTCTATTACGTTTATCGTAAATGGCTTCTAGAACTCATGTTTCTGCTGGCACCGACTTAATTATATAAATGGCCTCGTGGATCCGGCCGTTGGCCTTTTTCGTCTAAATGGCTCGTTAGCCTTTTTTTATTCTATTATGTTTTAGCCATCTAGATGGCCCAGGGTTGTTGCTTCTGTTCTAGGAAAGGGAATGGCTTAAATGTCTCTGGTGTTCTCCAGAAATGTTATCTTCTGTTCTGCTTGTGTTGATGAACAGGGGATGGAGGGGGTGGACACACACACACACACACACACACACACATATACACACACACACATACACATAAAACATACACACAAAACATACACATACACACACATACACACCACACAAAACACACACACAATACACACACATAAAAAAAAAAAAAACACACAAAACAAAACCACACACACAAATAAAAAAAAACACACACACACACACAATAAAAAATAAAAAAAACACACACACACTACACACAAACAAAACCAACACACAAAACACAACACCACAACCCACCACAACACACACATACACACACACACACCAAAACCACACACAACAACACCAACAAACTCAAACAACACACACAACTAAAAACACACACACACACACACCACACACACAAAACATACACAACACACAAACCACATACACACACACACACCACATACAACACACACACACACCCCTAAAAAAACAAAAACACACCCACACCCCCCAACACACACAAAACCATACAACAAAACACACACACAACAAAAAACACACACACACACACACAAAAAAAAACCCACAACAACACAACACACAACACACACACAAAATACAACAAACCAAAAAAACACACACTAACCCCAAAACAAATACAACACCAAAAAAAACTAAAAACACACAACACACCCCACACCCACACACAACAACACGCACGGCGCGCCTCTACGAACTTTGGAATTTGTAATTATTTTGATAATGGGGCGTCATTTTTTGGGATGAGAGGCGTGCGGGAATTTAATGGGTGGTTAAGGGGGGGGAGTTTTTTTTATTGAGGGGGGGTGAGGGGGGGGGGGGGGACTTTCTCTAGGTTGCTAGTGGTTTCCAGAGTTTAGGAGTTTTTTTTTCTTTCTTCTTCTGAAGAGGAAATTGATGTGGGTTGACCACTCAAGCTGTTGATGGATTTCACGAAATCTCTCTCTCTCTTTCTCTCTTCTTCTCCCTCTCTCTACTCTCTCTCTTCTTTCCCCCTTCTTCTCCTTTTCTCTCCCCAAAACCAAACTGAATTTACTCTTCAAATGAACGTTTACAGCCTCAAACTGAACGTTTACAGCCCCAAACTGAACGTTTACAGCCTCAAACCGAACGTTTACAGCCTCAAACTGAACGTTTACAGCCTCAAACTAAACGTTTACAGCCTCAAACAACGTTTACAGCCTCAAACTGAACGTTTACAGCCTCAAACTGAACGTTTACAGCCTCAAACTGAACGTTTACAGCCTCAAACTGAACGTTTACAGCCTCAAACTGAACGTTTACAGCCTCAAACTGAACGTTTACAGCCTCAAACTGAACGTTTACAGCCTCAAACTGAACGTTTACAGCCTCAAACTGAACGTTTACAGCCTCAAACTGAACGTTTACAGCCTCAAACTGAACGTTTACAGCCTCAAACTGAACGTTTACAGCCTCAAACTGAACGTTTACAGCCTCAAACTGAACGTTTACAGCCTCAAACTGAACGTTTACAGCCTCAAACTGAACGTTTACAGCCTCAAACTGAACGTTTACAGCCTCAAACTGAACGTTTACAGCCTCAAACTGAACGTTTACAGCCTCAAACTGAACGTTTACAGCCTCAAACTGAACGTTTACAGCCTCAAACTGAACGTTTACAGCCTCAAACTGAACGTTTACAGCCTCAAACTGAACGTTTACAGCCTCAAACTGAACGTTTACAGCCTCAAACTGAACGTTTACAGCCTCAAACTGAACGTTTACAGCCTCAAACTGAACGTTTACAGCCTCAAACTGAACGTTTACAGCCTCAAACTGAACGTTTACAGCCTCAAACTGAACGTTTACAGCCTCAAACTGAACGTTTACAGCCTCAAACTGAACGTTTACAGCCTCAAACTGAACGTTTACAGCCTCAAACTGAACGTTTACAGCCTCAAACTGAACGTTTACAGCCTCAAACTGAACGTTTACAGCCTCAAACTGAACGTTTACAGCCTCAAACTGAACGTTTACAGCCTCAAACTGAACGTTTACAGCCTCAAACTGAACGTTTACAGCCTCAAACTGAACGTTTACAGCCTCAAACTGAACGTTTACAGCCTCAAACTGAACGTTTACAGCCTCAAACTGAACGTTTACAGCCTCAAACTGAACGTTTACAGCCTCAAACTGAACGTTTACAGCCTCAAACTGAACGTTTACAGCCTCAAACTGAACGTTTACAGCCTCAAACTGAACGTTTACAGCCTCAAACTGAACGTTTACAGCCTCAAACTGAACGTTTACAGCCTCAAACTGAACGTTTACAGCCTCAAACTGAACGTTTACAGCCTCAAACTGAACGTTTACAGCCTCAAACTGAACGTTTACAGCCTCAAACTGAACGTTTACAGCCTCAAACTGAACGTTTACAGCCTCAAACTGAACGTTTACAGCCTCAAACTGAACGTTTACAGCCTCAAACTGAACGTTTACAGCCTCAAACTGAACGTTTACAGCCTCAAACTGAACGTTTACAGCCTCAAACTGAACGTTTACAGCCTCAAACTGAACGTTTACAGCCTCAAACTGAACGTTTACAGCCTCAAACTGAACGTTTACAGCCTCAAACTGAACGTTTACAGCCTCAAACTGAACGTTTACAGCCTCAAACTGAACGTTTACAGCCTCAAACTGAACGTTTACAGCCTCAAACTGAACGTTTACAGCCTCAAACTGAACGTTTACAGCCTCAAACTGAACGTTTACAGCCTCAAACTGAACGTTTACAGCCTCAAACTGAACGTTTACAGCCTCAAACTGAACGTTTACAGCCTCAAACTGAACGTTTACAGCCTCAAACTGAACGTTTACAGCCTCAAACTGAACGTTTACAGCCTCAAACTGAACGTTTACAGCCTCAAACTGAACGTTTACAGCCTCAAACTGAACGTTTACAGCCTCAAACTGAACGTTTACAGCCTCAAACTGAACGTTTACAGCCTCAAACTGAACGTTTACAGCCTCAAACTGAACGTTTACAGCCTCAAACTGAACGTTTACAGCCTCAAACTGAACGTTTACAGCCTCAAACTGAACGTTTACAGCCTCAAACTGAACGTTTACAGCCTCAAACTGAACGTTTACAGCCTCAAACTGAACGTTTACAGCCTCAAACTGAACGTTTACAGCCTCAAACTGAACGTTTACAGCCTCAAACTGAACGTTTACAGCCTCAAACTGAACGTTTACAGCCTCAAACTGAACGTTTACAGCCTCAAACTGAACGTTTACAGCCTCAAACTGAACGTTTACAGCCTCAAACTGAACGTTTACAGCCTCAAACTGAACGTTTACAGCCTCAAACTGAACGTTTACAGCCTCAAACTGAACGTTTACAGCCTCAAACTGAACGTTTACAGCCTCAAACTGAACGTTTACAGCCTCAAACTGAACGTTTACAGCCTCAAACTGAACGTTTACAGCCTCAAACTGAACGTTTACAGCCTCAAACTGAACGTTTACAGCCTCAAACTGAACGTTTACAGCCTCAAACTGAACGTTTACAGCCTCAAACTGAACGTTTACAGCCTCAAACTGAACGTTTATCGTTTCAAAGTGAACGTTTATCGTTTCAAAGTGAACGTTTATCGTTTCAAAGTGAACGTTTATCGTTTCAAAGTGAACGTTTATCGTTTCAAAGTGAACGTTTATCGTTTCAAAGTGAACGTTTATCGTTTCAAAGTGAACGTTTATCGTTTCAAAGTGAACGTTTATCGTTTCAAAGTGAACGTTTATCGTTTCAAAGTGAACGTTTATCGTTTCAAAGTGAACGTTTATCGTTTCAAAGTGAACGTTTATCGTTTCAAAGTGAACGTTTATCGTTTCAAAGTGAACGTTTATCGTTTCAAAGTGAACGTTTATCGTTTCAAAGTGAACGTTTATCGTTTCAAAGTGAACGTTTATCGTTTCAAAGTGAACGTTTATCGTTTCAAAGTGAACGTTTATCGTTTCAAAGTGAACGTTTATCGTTTCAAAGTGAACGTTTATCGTTTCAAAGTGAACGTTTATCGTTTCAAAGTGAACGTTTATCGTTTCAAAGTGAACGTTTATCGTTTCAAAGTGAACGTTTATCGTTTCAAAGTGAACGTTTATCGTTTCAAAGTGAACGTTTATCGTTTCAAAGTGAACGTTTATCGTTTCAAAGTGAACGTTTATCGTTTCAAAGTGAACGTTTATCGTTTCAAAGTGAACGTTTATCGTTTCAAAGTGAACGTTTATCGTTTCAAAGTGAACGTTTATCGTTTCAAAGTGAACGTTTATCGTTTCAAAGTGAACGTTTATCGTTTCAAAGTGAACGTTTATCGTTTCAAAGTGAACGTTTATCGTTTCAAAGTGAACGTTTATCGTTTCAAAGTGAACGTTTATCGTTTCAAAGTGAACGTTTATCGTTTCAAAGTGAACGTTTATCGTTTCAAAGTGAACGTTTATCGTTTCAAAGTGAACGTTTATCGTTTCAAAGTGAACGTTTATCGTTTCAAAGTGAACGTTTATCGTTTCAAAGTGAACGTTTATCGTTTCAAAGTGAACGTTTATCGTTTCAAAGTGAACGTTTATCGTTTCAAAGTGAACGTTTATCGTTTCAAAGTGAACGTTTATCGTTTCAAAGTGAACGTTTATCGTTTCAAAGTGCACGTGTGTGAACACCTGTCTGGAACCCCGGTATTGTGACTCCCCCCCCCTTTCTCCCCCTCCCCTCCCTTGTCGCCACAACCCCAGTTATGATAACAAATGAGGTTGTGGAGGTTGTGGAGGGGGGATTACAACCTCGCTTACAACCTCATTGCTCTTAGGGGAGGTTGTGGAGGGGGGAGGGGAGAAGAAGGGGTTTTGAACCCCCGATATTGCGTATATATTACGATCTAGAGGGGATGTGACCCCGTTACTGCGCCCTTTGTGGTTAGGTAGAAAGGTTGAACCTCGTTATTATGTCTTGACTCACGTGGGGGGTGTGGGGGGGGGAAGATCTGACAACCCCCCCTCTCTCAACCTCGTTACTGTGGCCAGGGAGAGCCTCAACTCCCTTATTGTGGTAGGAAGGGAGGGAAGGGGGGGTTGGAGCCCCCCGTTAATTCGAGCGTAAGGTCTACCCCATTGTGGTGTGGTGGGCGACGCTACGCGTGCGTATACGCAGAAGGTGCTGGAGGATATGCTGGTATAACCATAGGGAGGTTAGTATACTGGGGAGGTAATGAGAGGGTATACTGATGTAGTCAGAGGGAGATGAAGACACTGGTATAACTAAAGGGAGATTAAGACACTGGTATAACCAGAGGGAGATGAAGACACTGGTATAACTAAAGGGAGATTAAGACACTGGTATAACCAAAGGGAGATTAAGACACTGGTATAACCAAAGGGAGATTAAGACACTGGTATAACCAAAGGGAGATTAAGACTGGTATAACCAAAGGGAGATTAAGACACTGGTATAAACGAAGGGAGATTAAGACACTGGTATAACCAAAGGGAGATTAAGACACTGGTATAACCAAAGGGAGATTAAGACACTGGTATAAACGAAGGGAGATTAAGACACTGGTATAACCACAGGGAGATTAAGACACTGGTATAACCAAAGGGAGATTGATATACTGATGTAGTCAAAGGGAGATTAAAACATGGGTATAACCAAAGGGAGATTAAGACACTGGTATAACCAAAGGGAGATTGATATACTGATGTAGTCAAAGGGAGATTAAAACATGGGTATAACCAAAGGGAGATTGATATACTGATGTAGTCAAAGGGAGATTAAAACATTGGTATAACCAAAGGGAGATTAAAACACTGGTATAACCAAAGGGAGATTGATATACTGATGTAATCAAAGGGAGAATATAACCACGCCTGTTATAACCAGGGAGGACATACAGACCACAGGTGTGTAACCAAACAATGGTTGACCTCTGTACATCAATTTTGGCATCGATTTGACCCCGTTCTTCACGACCGAGTGGGTCAGGAACGTGTGGGGTACAGGTGTGTTGGTGTAGCCAGGTGTGCGCACATGTGCATTACAGGTGTAGTGGTTAGGCGGGGGCAGGTGTGCTTTTGACGAGGGGGAGGGGAGAGGGGAGATGGGGTCAGGGTGGTGTGTGACTGGCGTATTGTGTGTGTGTGTGTGTTTGTGTGTGTGTGTGTGTGTGTGTGTGTGTGTGTGTGTGTGTGTGTGTGTGTATGCGTGTGTGTGTGTGTGTGTGTGTGTGTATGTGTGTGTATGTGTGTGTGTGTGTGTGTGTGTGTGTATGTGTGTGTGTGTTGTGTGTGTGTTGTGTGTGTTGTGTGTGTGTGTGTGTATGTGTGTGTGTATGCGTGTGTGTGTGTGTGTGTGTATGTGTGTGTGCGTGTATTTGTGTATATGTGTGTGTGTGTATGTGTGTGTGTGTGTGTGTATGTGTGTGTGTATGTGTGTGTGTGTGTGTGTGTGTGTGTGTGTGTGTGTGTGTGTGTGTGTGTGTGTGTGTGTGTGCTGGTAAGATGGGTGGAGGGGTGGTTACTAGAATAGGGTAAACGAAAATGGGAACGTAAAAATAAAGGGAAAACGGAGTGCGGGAAGAACTGGAGATTTGCGGTGGGAGAGAGAGAGAGAGAGAGAGAGAGAGAGAGAGAGAGAGAGAGAGAGAGAGAGAGAGAGAGAGAGAGCTGGATCAATAACAGCAGGGGGGGGGGGAAGGGAGGGGTTACGGATGCGTCCCCCCCCATGCAGGAGGGAAAGAGCGAGTGGGGGTGGCGAGGGGGCGTCGGAAAGCGAAGTGAAGCAGAGAGAGAGAGAGAGAGAGAGAGATCATATGCAGGGATATATATATACATATATTTATTTATTTATTTTTATTTTGCTTTGTCGGTGTCTCCCGCGTTAGCGAGGTAGCGCAAGGAAGCAGACGAAAGAAATGGCCCAACCCCACCCCCCATACACATGTATATACATACACGTCCACACACGCACATATACATACCTATACATCTCAATGTACACATATATATACATACACAGACATATACATATATACACATGTACATAATTCATACTGTCTGCCTTTATTTATTCCCATCGCCACCTCGCCACACATGGAATACCATCCCCCTCCCCCCTCATGTGTGCGAGGTAGCGCTAGGAAAAGACAACAAAGGCCACATTCGTTCACTCTCAGTCTCTAGCTGTCATGTAATAATGCCCGAAACCACAGCTCCCTTTCCACATCCAGGCCCCACACAACTTTCCATGGTTTACCCCAGACGCTTCACATGCCCTGATTCAATCCATTGACAGCACGTCGACCCCGGTATACCACATCGATCCAATTCACTCTATTCCTTGCCCTCCTTTCACCCTCTTGCATGTTCAGGCCCCGATCACTCAAAATCTTTTTCACTCCATCTTTCCACCTCCAGTTTGGTCTCCCACTTCTCCTCGTTCCCTCCACCTCCGACACATATATCCTCTTGGTCAAGCTTTCCTCACTCATTCTCTCCATGTGCCCAAACCATTTCAAAACACCCTCTTCTGCTCTCTCAACCACACTCTTTTTATTACCACACATCTCTCTTACCCTATCATTACTTACTCGATCAAACCACCTCACACCACACATTGTCCTCAAACATCTCATTTCCAGCACATCCATCCTCCTGCGCACAACTCTATCCATAGCCCACGCCTCGCAACCATATAACATTGTTGGAACCACTATTCCTTCAAACATACCCATTTTTGCTTTCCGAGATAATGTTCTCGACTTCCACATATTCTTCAAGGCTCCCAGAACTTTCGCCCCCTCCCCCACCCTATGATTCAAATCCGCTTCCATGGTTCCATCTGCTGCCAAATCCACTCCCAGATATCTAAAACACTTCACTTCCTCCAGTTTTTCTCCATTCAAACTTACCTCCAGTATGACTTGACCCTCAACCCTACTGTACCTAATAACCTTGCTCTTATTCACATTTACTCTCAACTTTCTTCTTTCACACACTTTACCAAACTCAGTCACCAGCCTCTGCAGTTTCTCGCATGAATCAGCCACCAGCGCTGTATCATCAGCGAACAACAACTGACTCACTTCCTAAGCTCTCTCATCCACAACAGACTGCATACTTGTCCCTCTTTCCAAAACTCTTGCATTCACCTCCCTAAGAACCCCATCCATAAACAAATTAAACAACCATGGAGACATCACACACCCCTGACGCAAACCTACATTCACTGAGAACCAATCACTTTCCTCTCTTCCTACATGCACATATAGAAAATCTGATAACAAGCAATTACCCCAAGACCATTTTCTGTGAGAAAGACTCCAGGTGTTGCCCAGGATTCTCTCTCTCTCTCTCTCTCTCTCTGTCTCTCTCTCTCTCTCTCTCTCTCTCTCTCTCTCTCTCTCTCTCTCTCTCTCTCTCTCTCTCTCTCTGTCCCCAAGCCTCCTGCTTACCGTGGGCTGCGCTACTTACAGCAGCAGGGAGGTGTTGCACTCCTTCCCTCCCAGTGGCGTGGCCTCGCCAAAGGAGACTTTTAAAAAGTGGGGTAACCACCTCACGTGTTAATACACGAAAGCGCTTTTAGATTACACACGATTATCATAAAGGAATGATCTTAGATTATCCAGGATTATCATAAAGGAATGATCTTAGATTATCCAGGATTATCATAAAGGAATTATCTTAGATTATTCACGATTATCTTAAAGGAATTATGTTAGATTATCCAGGATTATCATAAAGGAATTATCTTAGATTATTCACGATCATCATAAAGGAATGATCTTAGATTATACACGATTATCATAAAGGAATGATCTTAGATTATCCAGGATTATCATAAAGGAATTATCTTAGATTATTCACGATTATCATAAAGGAATGATCTTAGATTATCCAGGATTATCATAAAGGAATGATCTTAGATTATCCAGGATTATCATAAAGGAATTATCTTAGATTATTCACGATTATCATAAAGGAATGATCTTAGATTATTCACGATTATCATAAAGGAATTATCTTAGATTATTCACGATTATCATAAAGGAATTATCTTAAGATTATTCACGATTATCATAAAGGAATTATCTTAGATTATTCACGATTATCATAAAGGAATTATCTTAGATTATCCAGGATTATCATAAAGGAATGATCTTAGATTATCCAGGATTATCATAAAGGAATGATGTTAGATTATCCAGGATTATCATAAAGGAATTATCGGTGTGGATTCCGATATTCGTGAATATAATCCTCCACTTTGGCTCTGTGGATTATCGGGACGAAGGATTATCGGGGGGGGGGGTTGAAACAGTGTCGCCACTACGTCTCTGATTATCGGATTATCGGAAAGGGTCGGGACGTTGTTTCCCCGATAATTGAGGGGCGTTTGCCACCTGACGTATCGGAATTATCGGGAATCTGTGTTTGGAGTTATATCGGCAACGATTGATCTGGTCGATTTTGGAATTCGAGAGTTTGTAAAATAATTTTTTTTTAATCTCTTTTTCAAATTGTCCTTACTTCTTAACGCTACCTCGCTAACGCGGGAAATGGCGAATAGTTTGAAAGAAGTATATTATTACTTTGTCGCTGTTTCCCGCGCTAGCGAGGTAGCGCAAGGAAACAGACGAAAGAATGGCCCAACCCACCCACATACACATGTATATACATACACGTCCACACACACGCACATATACATACCTATACATCTCAACGTATACATATATATACACACACAGACATATACATATATACACATTGGTTTACCAAATGGCGTCCTAGCTTCGTCTCTTCGATGTATATCAACTGACTGTTATATTTCTCTCTTGTGTCTCCCATGATGATGATGTGATTATGACACGAAAGTGCACTTGGGAACTTTTCGTGTTTCATTTTCCCCCGTGGACTCATAGGAATATATATACACATGTACATAATTCATACTGTCTGCCATATATATATATATATATATATATATATATATATATATATATATATATATATATATATATACACACACACACACTATATATACAGGTGTGTATATAGTGCTGGGATGGTGGAGTTTTAAATGGCATTTAAAGAGAACGGGAAATGTGTGCGTTTTGATTTCTTCTTCCTGAAAGAAAATGGCCTGAAATTTGGTTTTCCCAGACATTAAACCCTGGTTACGTCTCTGCCTCGCTGTGGTGGAGGAGGGGGGGGGGGTTTAGTGGGGGCGGAAGGGGGGAGAGAGAGAGAGGGGATTAATGCTGTCCAAATCTGATTTCAGGGAGAGACGTTTGCGTGGGGGGAGATGGGGGTGGAGAGGAGACGAGGCGACGCGGTCCAAGGATGAGAGATGTGTGTGTGTGTGTGTGTGTGTGTGTGTGTGTGGCGATTTGCGAGTGCAGGAATGGAGAGGCTGGGGCGTGCGGGCGTGCCAGGGACCTTCCGTTACCTCCCTGGTGATGGGTGGGTGATGGGCGTTCATGGAAGGGTGTTACGGGATGGGAGGAGATGGGAGCTGGCAGGGAAATATGTGAGTGTGGTTGGTCACGTCTGAGTTGGGAGATGGTCCGCGCGAAGGCCTTTTAATGTCTGATGTGGTTGTTGTAGTTGTTACAACACCTCCCTACCCCCTCCCCCTTACCCCCCCTACTGTTGTAGTTGTTACAACACCTCCCTACTACCCCCTCCCCCCTTACCCTCCTGCTGTTGTAGTTGTTACAACACCTCCCTACCCCCCCTTACCCCCCTACTGTTGTAGTTGTTACAACACCTCCCTACCCCCTCCCCCTTACCCCCCCCTACTGTTGTAGTTGTTACAACACCTCCCTACTACCCCCTCCCCCTTACCCCCCCTACTGTTGTAGTTGTTACAACACCTCCCTACCCCCTCCCCCTTACCCCCCCTACTGTTGTAGTTGTTACAACACCTCCCTACCCCCCCCCTTACCCTCCTACAGTTGTAGAAAATGTATTAGTTTTGAAAAGTCATGAACCCTCATGTCTTCTAACGACCTTTCCATTTTGGACACGTGACCTTTGACCTGACCCTCCCCCCCAGAGCCAGGTCAGGTCACAGGCGATCCTTCATGCGCCCTGAAGGGTCGTAACGACGTGTTCGAAGGTTTAATCACCTCGTTTGGCTTACGACATTATCTCTTAACTATATTAACCAGCGAGATGGCCGAGCAGGGTTTAACAA
>NC_092268.1:4271412-4281412 GCF_036320965.1 Panulirus ornatus | reverse complement strand
GATAAATATACAGGCAATACCTTGGCTGACGTCAGAACGATGGGTGTGGGAAGGTGGGAGGAGAAAGTGAATTGGAACGATGTGATATACAGGGGTCGACGTGCTGTCATTGGACTGAGCATTGGAACGATGTGGTATACAGGGGTCGACGTGCTGTCATTGGACTGAGCATTGGAACGATGTGGTATACAGGGGTCGACGTGCTGTCATTGGACTGAGCATTGGAACGTTGTGGTATACAGGGGTCGACGTGCTGTCATTGGACTGAGCATTGGAACGATGTGGTATACAGGGGTCGACGTGCTGTCATTGGACTGAGCATTGGAACGTTGTGGTATACAGGGGTCGACGTGCTGTCATTGGACTGAGCATTGGAACGATGTGGTATACAGGGGTCGACGTGCTGTCATTGGACTGAGCATTGGAACGTTGTGGTATACAGGGGTCGACGTGCTGTCATTGGACTGAGCATTGGAACGTTGTGGTATACAGGGGTCGACGTGCTGTCATTGGACTGAGCATTGGAACTTTATTATCATTATTATTATTATTATTATTATTATTATTATTTATTTATTTATTTATTTATTTACTGAAACTAGAATTTCATTAAAGTTGTTGGTAAAGTCTTAAACGACGGTTGCCTTTTAGTTAATGGCTCGTTCACTGCGTTAATAGGCTATTAACGCAGTGATTTAAGGCGAGGTTGTGAGTTATTGGTGATTAGCGAGAATGCGCTTATTAACGAGCGATTATAAGAATGAAGTATTTTTAATAATGTCAAAAAAAAATTTAATTAAGAAATAGTTTTAAATGAGCTATTAAGTTGATGATGTATATGACTAGACAGCGAGTTGATAATGATGGATAAATCATAGATAAATGGTAGTTGTACGTTAGATAAATCATAGATAAATGGTAGTTGTACGTTAGATAAATCATAGATAAATGGTAGTTGTACGTTAGATAAATCATAGATAAATGGTAGTTGTACGTTAGATAAATCATAGATAAATGGTAGTTGTACGTTAGATAAATCATAGATAAATGGTAGTTGTACGTTAGATAAATCATAGATAAATGGTAGTTGTACGTTAGATAAATCATAGATAAATGGTAGTTGTACGTTAGATAAATCATAGATAAATGGTAGTTGTACGTTAGATAAATCATAGATAAATGGTAGTTGTACGTTAGATAAATCATAGATAAATGGTAGTTGAACGTTAGATAAATCATAGATAAATGGTAGTTGTACGTTAGATAAATCATAGATAAATGGTAGTTGTACGTTAGATAAATCATAGATAAATGTTGTCTGTTTATGTACCAGTAATTATGTCCGGGATTTTTTTTTTTGTGGGGGGGCAGCGCGTAGTGTTCACCGCTGGCAGGTCCAGGGTTACAGAAAACGGTGTGTGTGTGTGTGTGTGTGTGTGTGTGAGTGTGTGTGTTTGGATGTGTGTGTGTGTGTGTGTGTGTGTGTGTGTGTGTGTGTGAGAGAGAGAGAGAGAGAGAGAGAGAGAGAGAGAGAGAGAGAGAGAGAGAGGGTAAAGTAGGTGATGTCAGGATTACACTTTAGTACGTTTATAAGTGTGTGTAAAGTAGGTGATGTCAGGATTACTTATGTCAAGTGTTGTGAAGGACTTGTGAGCGATCACCCGCCCTTGACTTCCTTGTAACCTGGGTTGTGACGTGCCGGTGACGTCACCACCTGGGTTGTGACGTGCCGGTGACGTCACCACCTGGGTTGTGACGTGCCGGTGACGTCACCACCTGGGTTGTGACGTGCCGGTGACGTCACCACCAGGGTTGTGACGTGCCGGTGACGTCACCACCAGGGTTGTGACGTGCCGGTGACGTCACCACCTGGGCTGTGAGGGTCATCGGCGCGAGCGACATCACCTCACAGATTTTTGGCGACGTCACCATGACGTCACTAACACCACACACCCCCCCACCATGACGTCACTAACACATCCCCCCACCGTGACGTCACTAACACCCCAGCGGTGAGGCCGACGGGGTTCGCTGTAACGGGGTCGAGATAAGCCAGGTCCCAGTCCGGCCGCCGTAATTATGCAAATTACCTGATTAACAGCAGCCATTTTGACAGTATATTGCGCTCAGAGCCGGCCATTTTCTATATCAAATGGCCTCATGCGCGGTAAATGGTGATTGCCTTGGGGTCACGTGACCACAGGTGACGTCACGAGTTCCTGCAGGACGTCACGGGCACCGTGGTGTGACGTCACACGCTACTATGACGTCACCATACCCGGCCTGACGTCCCAAGAGGTGACAGACGTCACGGTCACGGGGTGACGTCACATACACGCCATCGCAACGTCACGTCATGACGTCACGCTCAAACTTCCCATTCAGAGAAACCTGTGAAATAGGGCGACAGAAAATGTGTTGAGGTCAGTGTAATTGTTACCGTAAATAGGGGGGGGGCGGCGGTAAATGGCTCTGGTGTAATTAGAGATTGTAAATAAAGACGAGATTAGAAAGATAGGTGTAAATATGGACTGTAAATAGAGAGGCACAGGTGGGTGTAAACAGGGAAGGTAGATAATTAGGTTTGTAAATGAAGGGTTTACATTCGTAAACATAGGGTTATAAAATAGGGTTGTTATTTACAGTATAGATAGTTGTAGGTCTTGTAAATATTGTTTTACATTAAGGACAACAAAGATTTGTAAATATTTCGTGGTTTACATTAAGGGTAAATAAGGGGGGGGGTTGTAAATAGGGGGTTGAAAATAGGTTTACGCTGGGTTTCGAACACCAAGAGCTTCGTTAAGGGTGATTTTCGTGGTCATTCCGTCCTCATTGTGGGTCTTAATCACTTACAATACTCTTGGGATTCGAACCCATACACTCTCCCAGATCGCACCAACTCACCCATAATGGGCGCTGGGGCCCAATTGATGGGTTTAGGGGCCCAATTTGAAGGGGTTCATTGCCCTATTTTTCGGCAGACTCTCTTGTACAAAACGAGATGATTTTGTGGATCAAGGAAGAACCAAGATTGGTGTGTGTGTGTGTGTGGGGGGGGGGAAGGGGGGGATGGATTTTGGGCCTTATGTCTAGCGTTTGTATCGCTCCCCCCCCCCTTACGTGGGGGTTCGAAGCGCCCCCCCCCAAAAAAAAAATGGCCACATCAATTAATTTGGATCGTCACGAACGGAGAAGGGGGAAGGGGGAAGGGGAAGGGGAAGGGGAGTAAGGGGGAGGGGGTTCGGTTCGGGGGGCCCGAAATATCCACGGACCACCCCTTCCCCTCCCCCTTTCCCCTTGTCTCATTGATGATGATGAGGGAGGGTGAGGGGAGAGGGGGGGTAAATTCCCCCCTCTTCCCTTCCCCACCTCCCCCCCCCAGCTTGGGGTAAGCCATTTACCCATCGTGGGTAAATTTTCTCGTATTAGGGTAAGGGTCTTCACGCTGCTTGGGGGGTAAACAACAACAACAACAACAACAACAACAACAACAACCCTCCCCCCCCTCTCTCCCCTTAGTGTACCATAGCGATGGTCTGTGTGGTCTTTGAGGGGAGGGGTCGCGGACCACCACAGCCGCTGTGTCTTTGATCAATCAGGTTGTGGCAGGCCACAACCCGCAGGCCTACTTCTGTCTCGTGTGTGTGTGTGTGTCTGTGTGTTATGAACTACCTCTCACTCACTCACTCACTCACTTCACCTCTCACTTGAGCACCCAACAGATTTGCTCTCTCCCCCTCTCTCTCTCTCTCTCTCTCTCTCTCTCTCTCTCTCTCTCTCTCTCTCTCTCTCTCTCTCGCGTGTCACTCCGCCTTGCCTTTGACAAGAGTGAGGGTTACCCCCTTAAACCACCACCCCTCCACCCACAGACCTCCCCTCACCTCCCCTCCCCTCGTTTCATGGTGGGGGGGGGAGGCCATAATGGATGTTGGGGTAGTGGCTTTCGGGTCACTAGAGATCAAAGCCACTACCCCTCCTCCCCCCCACCCTCGCTCTTTGGTGGTGGTGGATGGTGTGGTAGTGGTGGGAAATGGTGTGGTAGTGGTGAGAAATGGTGTGGTAGTGGTGAGAAATGGTGTGGTAGTGGTGAGAAATGGTGTGGTAGTGGTGAGAAATGGTGTGGTAGTGGTGAGAAATGGTGTGGTAGTGGTGAGAAATGGTGTGGTAGTGGTGAGAAATGGTGTGGTAGTGGTGAGAAATGGTGTGGTAGTGGTGGGAAATGGTGTGGTAGTGGTGAGAAATGGTGTGGTAGTGGTGAGAAATGGTGTGGTAGTGGTGAGAAATGGTGTGGTAGTGGTGAGAAATGGTGTGGTAGTGGTGAGAAATGGTGTGGTAGTGGTGAGAAATGGTGTGGTAGTGGTGAGAAATGGTGTGGTAGTGGTGAGAAATGGTGTGGTAGTGGTGAGAAATGGTGTGGTAGTGGTGAGAAATGGTGTGGTAGTGGTGAGAAATGGTGTGGTAGTGGTGAGAAATGGTGTGGTAGTGGTGAGAAATGGTGTGGTAGTGGTGAGAAATGGTGTGGTAGTGGTGAGAAATGGTGTGGTAGTGGTGAGAAATGGTGTGGTAGTGGTGAGAAATGGTGTGGTAGTGGTGAGAAATGGTGTGGTAGTGGTGAGAAATGGTGTGGTAGTGGTGAGAAATGGTGTGGTAGTGGTGAGAAATGGTGTGGTAGTGGTGAGAAATGGTGTGGTAGTGGTGAGAAATGGTGTGGTAGTGGTGGAAATGGTGTGGTAGTGGTGAGAAATGGTGTGGTAGTGGTGGGAAATGGTGTGGTAGTGGTGAGAAATGGTGTGGTAGTGGTGAGAAATGGTGTGGTAGTGGTGGGAAATGGTGTGGTAGTGGTGAGAAATGGTGTGGTAGTGGTGAGAAATGGTGTGGTAGTGGTGAGAAATGGTGTGGTAGTGGTGAGAAATGGTGTGGTAGTGGTGGGAAATGGTGTGGTAGTGGTGAGAAATGGTGTGGTAGTGGTGGGAAATGGTGTGGTAGTGGTGAGAAAATGGTGTGGTAGTGGTGAGAAATGGTGTGGTAGTGGTGAGAAATGGTGTGGTAGTGGTGAGAAATGGTGTGGTAGTGGTGAGAAATGGTGTGGTAGTGGTGAGAAATGGTGTGGTAGTGGTGAGAAATGGTGTGGTAGTGGTGAGAAAATGGTGTGGTAGTGGTGAGAAATGGTGTGGTAGTGGTGAGAAATGGTGTGGTAGTGGTGAGAAATGGTGTGGTAGTGGTGGGAAATGGTGTGGTAGTGGTGAGAAATGGTGTGGTAGTGGTGAGAAATGGTGTGGTAGTGGTGAGAAATGGTGTGGTAGTGGTGAGAAATGGTGTGGTAGTGGTGAGAAATGGTGTGGTAGTGGTGAGAAATGGTGTGGTAGTGGTGAGAAATGGTGTGGTAGTGGTGAGAAATGGTGTGGTAGTGGTGAGAAATGTGTGGTAGTGGTGAGAAATGGTGTGGTAGTGGTGAGAAATGGTGTGGTAGTGGTGGGAAATGATGTGGTAGTGGTGAGAAATGGTGTGGGTAGTGTGAGAAATGGTGTGGTAGTGGTGAGAAATGGTGTGGTAGTGGTGAGAAATGGTGTGGTAGTGGTGAGAAATGGTGTGGTAGTGGTGAGAAATGGTGTGGTAGTGGTGAGAAATGGTGTGGTAGTGGTGAGAAATGGTGTGGTAGTGGTGAGAAATGGTGTGGTAGTGGTGAGAAATGGTGTGGTAGTGGTGAGAAATGGTGTGGTAGTGGTGAGAAATGGTGTGGTAGTGGTGAGAAATGGTGTGGTAGTGGTGAGAAATGGTGTGGTAGTGGTGAGAAATGGTGTGGTAGTGGTGAGAAATGGTGTGGTAGTGGTGAGAAATGGTGTGGTAGTGGTGAGAAATGGTGTGGTAGTGGTGAGAAATGGTGTGGTAGTGGTGAGAAATGGTGTGGTAGTGGTGAGAAATGGTGTGGTAGTGGTGAGAAATGGTGTGGTAGTGGTGAGAAATGGTGTGGTAGTGGTGAGAAATGGTGTGGTAGTGGTGAGAAATGGTGTGGTAGTGGTGAGAAATGGTGTGGTAGTGGTGAGAAATGGTGTGGTAGTGGTGAGAAATGGTGTGGTAGTGGTGAGAAATGGTGTGGTAGTGGTGAGAAATGGTGTGGTAGTGGTGAGAAATGGTGTGGTAGTGGTGAGAAATGGTGTGGTAGTGGTGAGAAATGGTGTGGTAGTGGTGAGAAATGGTGTGGTGGTGTGGTAGTGGTGGAAATGGTGTGGTAGTGGTTGAGAAATGATGTGGTAGTGAGTGAGAAATGGTGTGGTAGTGGTGAGAAATGGTGTTGGTAGTGGTGAGAAATGGTGTGGTAGTGGTGAGAAATGGTGTGGTAGTGGTGAGAAATGGTGTGGTAGTGGTGAGAAAATGGTGTGGTAGTGGTGAGAAATGGTGTGGTAGTGGTGAGAAATGGTGTGGTAGTGGTGAGAAATGGTGTGGTGGTGTGGTAGTGGTGAGAAATGGTGTGGTAGTGTGGTAATGGTGAGAAATGGTGTGGTAGCAAGTGTGGTGATGGTGAGAAATGGTGTGATGTGGTGATGGTGAGAAATGGTTTCTTTGTTTGTTTTCAATTTCTGTCTTTACTTTCTTCTTCCTCCTGTATTACAACACCAGGGAGCAAGCATACACCCCCCCCCCCCTTGTATCGTACGTGTGAACCACTGTGGTAGTCCCATACTAGTCCCACTGTGGTAGACAAATGTACCTGAACTGTGGTAAACAGATGGACCACTGTGGTAGACGAATGCTCCACTGTGGTAGAAGAATTCTCCACTGTGGTAGACCAATTCTCCACTGTGGTAGACCAATGCCCCAATGTGGTAGACGAATTCTCCACTGTGGTAGACAGATGGACCAATGTGGTAGACGAATTCTTCACTGTGGTAGACAGATGGACCAATGTGGTAGACGAATTCTTCACTGTGGTAGACAGATGGACCACTGTGGTAGAAGAACTCTCCACTGTGGTAGACCAATTCTCCACTGTGGTAGACCAATGCCCCAATGTGGTAGACGAATTCTCCACTGTGGTAGACAGATCCACCACTGGGGAGGATACAGGAACGAGTTGAGGGGTGAGAGTAAGTGGGGAGAGTTTTTGCTGTTGCTGGGAAGCGAAATGGGGAGGACGAGGCTGGAGAGAGAGAGAGATAGATAGATAGATAGATAGAGAGAGAGAGAGAGAGAGAGAGAGAGAGAGAGAGAGAGAGAGAGAGAGAGAGAGAGAGAGAGAGAGAGAGAGAATGTAGATAGACAGATAGATAGATAGATAGAGAGAGAGAGAGAGAGAGAGAGAGAGAGAGAGAGAGAGAGAGAGAGAGAGAGAGAGAGAGAGAGAGAGAGAGTGAGAGGTGAGAGTTGTGTAGTGAGATGTGTTAAAGGTGTGTTGAGCCTGGGTGTACTGTAGCTTGTGGGACGGGCGGCTGGGACACATGGGACGGGGAGCTGGGACACATGGGACGGGGAGCTGGGACACGTGGGACGGGGAGCTGGGACACGTGGGACGGGCGGCTGGGACACATGGGACGGGGAGCTGGGACACATGGGACGGGGAGCTGGGACACGTGGGACGGGGAGCTGGGACACATGGGACGGGGAGCTGGGACACATGGGACGGGGAGCTGGGACACATGGGACGGGGAGCTGGGACAGGTGGGACGGGCGGCTGGGACACATGGGACGGGGAGCTGGGACAGGTGAGATGGACAGATGGGACAGGTGGGATGGACGGATGGGACAGGCGGGATGGACGGATGGGACAGGTGGGACGGACGGATGGGACAGGTGGGATGGACGGATGGGACAGGTGGGATGGACGGATGGGACAGGTGGGATGGACTGATGGGACAGATGGGATGGACGGATGGGACAGGTGGGACGGGGAGCTGGGACAGGTGGGATAGACGGATGGGACAGGTGGGATGGACGGATGGGACAGGTGGGATGGACGGATGGGACAGGTGGGATGGACGGATGGGACAGGTGGGATGGACGGATGGGACATGGGATGGACTGATGGGACAGGTGAGATGGACGGATGGGACAGGTGGGATGGACGGATGGGACAGGTGGGACGGACGGATGGGACAGGTGGGATGGACGGATGGGACAGGTGGGACGGACGGATGGGACAGGTGGGACGGACGGATGGGACAGATGGGATGGACGGATAGGACAGGTGGGATGGACGGATGGGACAGGTGGGATGGACGGATGGGACAGGTGGGGGAGCCCGGGTCAAGAGGTGTTTCACGACGACAGCTGTGAGGGGGGAGGGGAGAGGGGGGAGGGGAGGCGGTGGTGATCAATACATGGCTGAAACGCGTGTGTAACATTATGGGGGGGGAGGGGAGGGGAGGGGAGGGGAGATAGCTGGGGAGGGGAGAAGAGAGAGAGAGAGAGAGAGAGAGAGAGAGAGAGAGAGAGAGAGAGAGAGAGAGAGAGAGAGAGAGAGAAGAGTTGGGGAGGGGAGAGGAGAGAGTTAGGGGAGGAAAGGAGAGAGATGGGGGAGGGGAGGAGAGATAGTTGGGGAGAGGAGAAGAGATTTAGGAAGGGGAAGAGATAGCTGGGGAGGGGAGAAAAGACGCGGGAAGGGGAGGAGAGTGCTTGGGAATGGGAGGAAAAGGAGATGGGAGGGGAGGGGGAAGAAGAGAGTTAGGAGGGGAACGCGAGAGATGGGAGGGGGGAGAAGAGAGATGGGAGTGGGGAGCTGGGGAGGGGGGGAATAAGAGAGATGGGGGAGGGGAGAAAATGGCAAGGGAGGGGGAGGAAAAGAGAGCTTTGAGGATCGGAGAGAGAGAGAGAGAGAGAGAGAGAGAGAGAGAGAGAGAGAGAGAGAGAGAGAGAGAGAGAGAGAGAGAGTTATGGCGTCTCTCTCATCATTCCAGTTCTCACCTTTACCCAGGGCAACCGGCTCAGTGAAACGCCATACTCCCCTCTCCTCCCCTCTCCTCTCCCCTCCCCAACACTGCCGCTGGACCAGCAGGCTGTTGGCGGCCGCATGCGGCACGCTCCCCCCCCCCCCCTCTTGGCCGCAGGCAGGGATGACTCCAGCCTCTTCCTGGATCGTAGATTCCAGCATGGAACTGGTGGTACTGGAATGCCTGTGTGTTCCAGTATCTTCCAGTCTGGTGGTCCATTGAGGTATTCCAGTGTCTTCCAGTCTGGTGGTCCAGTACCTTCCAGTCTCGTGGTCCAGTACCTTCCAGTCTCGTGGTCCAGTACCTTCCAGTCTGGTATTCCATTGAGGTATTCCAGTATCTTCCAGTATCTTCCATTGAGGTATTCCAGTATCTTCCAGTCTGGCGGTCCATTAAGGTATTCCAGTATCTTCCAGTCTGGTATCCCATTAAGGTATTCCAGTATCTTCCAGTCTGGCGGTCCATTAAGGTATTCCAGTATCTTCCAGTATCTTCCACTGAGGTATTCCAGCACGGAATTAGTGCTGGAGTGCCTGTGTTTTCCAGTTTATTCGGTGTCTATATTTTCCAGTCTCTTCGGGTCTGGAAAGATTCATGGTTCGCCTCTGACCCATTTTCCAGGCGGGCTATATATCCCTCAAGTGAGATGGGCGGACACGTTAGGTACAGCGCGGCCATGTCCTGGACGAGAGAGAGAGAGAGAGAGAGAGAGAGAGAGAGAGAGAGAGAGAGAGAGAGAGAGAGAGAGAGAGAGTGTGGTCCTGGAACGCTTCGTAATAATCGGGTTCTTCGCCTCTCGTCTTCAAGGACCGCACGATCCAGCTTAACTTCTATTCTTCTCCTGAGTAGATGTGTTCCAGAACTGACGTAAGTTTCCAGGACTGACGTGAGTGAGTTTCCAGGACTGACGTGAGTGAGTTTCCAGGACTGACGTGAGTGAGTTTCCAGGACTGACGTGAGTGAGTTTCCAGGACTGACGTGAGTGAGTTTCCAGGACTGACGTGAGTGAGTTTCCAGGACTGACGTGAGTGAGTTTCCAGGGCTGACGTGAGTGAGTTTCCAGGACTGACGTG
>NC_092268.1:4256412-4263912 GCF_036320965.1 Panulirus ornatus | reverse complement strand
GGGTTTGGTGTAGGGGGGGAAGGTAGGCTCAAGTGTGCGAATTGGCCTAATTAGTGGCTCGCCTGAGTCATCAACTGCCCTCCTCCCCCCCTCCTCCCTAATTATAGGAAGGAGGGGGGAGGGAGGGTGGGTGGCGGGGTTGGAGGTGGGTGGGGGGAGGGGTTGAGTGGGGGGGTAGTTAGGACAAATGGTTATTGCAGTCGTTACGAAAAGCCACACAAGAGAGAGAGCTAACTAACCACCTCTCCCCCCGTTTTCTTTTCCCCTTTTATTTTTTATTTTTTTTGGACAGCGCTGGGATTGCGGCATTGAGGTGGGGGAAGGGGGGGGAGAGATTGGAGGGGGGGGAGGAATGAGATCTTTTGTATGAGATGGGATGATAATTAGGTATTTTGTATGAGTTGAGAGAGAGAGAGAGAGAGGAGTAAGGGGAGAGAGAGAGAGAGGGAAGGGGAAGGGGGAGGGGAGAGGATTATATAGACGTTGCTGGTAATACGTCAGGTGATATTATAGTGCTAAACATCTTGATGATATATAATATATAGATGGTTATTATAGAAATTTCAGAAAAGGGGGGGGTGGGTCTTGAACTGTCCAATGTGGATTTATAGATGTTGCCTTTATATGTGAAGTGATCGGGTCGTATATAACTATAGATGATATAGAAGGCTATGATATATATATATATATATATATATATATATATATATATATATATATATATATATATATATATATATATATATATATATATATTTTGATAGATAGATAGTATATTGAAGTGTTATATGTCTTGATAAATCATATAGAAATTATAGGTTTATATACTATAACTGTAATTATATAGGGATTCAGTCAGTATGCTGAATGACGGTACAATGTTTGCATTGTTTTTCCAATGGTCAAAGATCATTCGAATGATGTGGTTCTTGCCCAACTTAGAGTCTAATTCTAAAATAATGTTTCCTTTTTTGTATATATATATATATATATATATATATATATATATATATATATATATATATATATATATACACATTATATACAGCTGACATTATGAGAGGCCTTGAATAGGGGGGGGGGGGTGGTAGATGGGAGGTGACCTTAGCTCAATAGATCACCCCCCTCCCCTCCCCCCCCCCGGACAATAGACAGACCGGCGTCTTAATAGAAGACAGTCCCCCCCCACCCCCAAGACACAGCCCCCCCACCCCCCACGTGTTGGGGGGAGGGGAGATTAAGGCGACCTGATGAAGGATTAGAGGGATTTCTAAAGGCGTGGATGTGGGGAGATTACTTGGGATCCACTTCTCCTCTCCCCTCCTCCTCCTCCCCCCCCTTTCCCTTCCTCCTGCATGACGCCATCTTTGTGGGGAGGAAAGTACAGAGTCAGCGCTGTGGTGCTGGGGAGATAACTACAGCGATGTCTGGTGCTGGGGAGATAACCATGGTGATGTCTGGTGCTGGGGAGGAACTAAGGCCCCGGGTAGTTGTTGGCTGTATTCTCCCCTGTATTCGTGGGGAGCCAGTATTCTCCCCTGTATTCCTGGGGAGCCAATATTCTCCCCTGTATTCGTGGGGAGCCAATATTCTCCCCTGTATTCGTGGGGAGCCAATATTCTCCCCTGTATTCCTGGGAGCCAATATTTTCCCCTGTATTCGTGGGGAGCCAGTATTCTCCCCTGTATTCCTGGGGAGCCAGTATTCTCCCCTGTATTCGTGGGGAGCCAATATTCTCCCCTGTATTCGTGGGAGCCGATATTCTCCCCTGTATTCCTGGGAGCCAATATTCTCCCCTGTATTCCTGGGAGCCAGTATTCTCCCCTGTATTCGTGGGGAGCCAATATCCTCTAGATATGGACGAGTTGTTAACAAGCCGTTACAACCTCCAAGGTGGTATGTACCACAGTGTGTGGTGCTCCAGGGTTGTGTGGTAGACCGGGGTAAACTGTGGTAGATTGTGGTGGTTGGCTGTGGTAGACCAGAGGTGTGTGTGTGAGAGAGAGAGAGAGAGAGAGAGAGAGAGAGAGAGAGAGAGAGAGAGAGAGAGAGAGAGAGAGAGAGAGAGAGTAGTTTTCTATGTGGTAGACTGTGGTACGTTTTCTTTCAGTAGATGCGTAGAGCGGTAGATGGTGTGTTGATCGAGCTGGGTAGCTTAGTTCAAAGCTAAGCTGTGGTGTGGTAGACAAGCTTGAGAGTGACGTTGCAGTTTAAGCTGGGCACGTGGGCCAGCACAGACCACAGCTTAGCAACAGCTTGACACAGGCGATAGTTTAAGGCTAAGCTGTGGTGGGAAGGACAAGCTTGATAGATGGTGTAGGTTGTAGTTTTAGGCTAAGCTGTGGTGGGTGACAGGTGGTGTAGGTTGTGGTAGAGAGCTTCAAGCTGTGGTGGATGACAGCTGGTGTAGGTTGTGGTAGAGAGCTTCAGGCTGTGGTGGATGACAGCTGGTGTAGGTTGTGGTAGAGAGCTTCAAGCTGTGGTGGATGACAGCTGGTGTAGGTTGTGGTAGAGAGCTTCAAGCTGTGGTAGATGACAGCTGGTGTAGGTTGTGGTAGAGAGCTTCAAGCTGTGGAGGATGACAGCTGGTGTAGGTTGTGGTAGAGAGCTTCAGGCTGTGGTGGA
The DNA here is from genome assembly GCF_036320965.1 of Panulirus ornatus. Classification (NCBI taxonomy): domain Eukaryota; kingdom Metazoa; phylum Arthropoda; class Malacostraca; order Decapoda; family Palinuridae; genus Panulirus; species Panulirus ornatus. Next base: position 4,261,287 of record NC_092268.1, on the reverse strand, counting down.
TGACAGCTGGTGTAGGTTGTGGTAGAGAGCTTCAAGCTGTGGTGGATGACAGCTGGTGTAGGTTGTGGTAGAGAGCTTCAGGCTGTGGTGGATGACAGCTGGTGTAGGTTGTGGTAGAGAGCTTCAAGCTGTGGTGGATGACAGCTGGTGTGGGCTGTGGTAGAGAGCTTCAGGCTGTGGTGGATGACAGCTGGTGTAGGTTGTGGTAGAGAGCTTCGAGCTGTGGTGGATGACAGCTGGTGTAGGTTGTGGTAGAGAGCTTCAAGCTGTGGTGGATGACAGCTGGTGTAGGTTGTGGTAGAGAGCTTCAGGCTGTGGTGGATGACAGCTGGTGTAGGTTGTGGTAGAGAGCTTCGAGCTGTGGTGGATGACAGCTGGTGTAGGTTGTGGTAGAGAGCTTCAAGCTGTGGTGGATGACAGCTGGTGTAGGTTGTGGTAGAGAGCTTCAAGCTGTGGTGGATGACAGCTGGTCTAGGTTGTGGTAGAGAGCTTCAAGCTGTGGTGGATGACAGCTGGTGTAGGTTGTGGTAGAGAGCTTCAAGCTGTGGTAGAGGGTGTCTGGGTCGCGTGGGAGACATCATCATGGTTGTGGGGAGGTTGTAAGCCTTGCTATCATCTGTTGACACATGTAGGTCAGGTGGGAGGGGAGATATCCTCTCTCCCCAGGGGAGAGAGGGAGAAGAGGATATCTCCCCCAGGGGAGCGAGTTGAGACGGTGGGCAAATGTTGACTGAAGCTTATGTTGTGACGGAGGGGAGACAGAGGGGGATGTGAGGGGTGTGAAGGTCTGAGAGTGAGGGGGAGTTGTGAAGGAAGCTAGATGGAGGGTTGTGAAGGAAGCTAGATGGAGGGCTGTGAAGGAAGCTAGATGGAGGGTTGTGATGGAAGCTAGATGGAGGGTTGTGACTGAAGCTAGATGGAGGGTTGTGATGGAAGCTAGATGGAGGGTTGTGACTGAAGCTAGATGGAGGGTTGTGATGGAAGCTAGATGGAGGGTAGTGAAAGAAGGTAGATGTAGGGTTGTGATGGAAGCTGGATTTAGGGTTGTGAAGGAAGCTAGATGGAGGGCTGTGATGAAAGCTGATCCGGCTGTGACAGGTTGTGATACAAGGGTTGTAGCGGGGGAGATGAACGGTGTATAGAAAACGGTCTTTTGTATTGTAAGGTAAATTATCTTCATTAAGTAGAGCAGTTAAAATTGCTGTAAAGGAAATGAACATTTATTTATCTATACAAAGGTCATTTATAGAATTATATTTCTGTAGTACAATATTTTGTTCTGTTCTTCAATAGGAAATGTTATAATTATGCTATGATTATATATATATATATATATATATATATATATATATATATATATATATATATATATATATATATATATATATATATGTAGAGAGAAATGATAGACAGATATATATATATATAGAAACTAATTCTTCTGTCTCTCTCTTTCCCTCAGGTGAGTGACGGCGCATGGTGGACAGGATGAATTGTACAGTACAACAGGTTGTACATGAGGTTGTACACAGGCCCCGAGTTATGTACAGGGTTGTGAAGGTTGTGAGATGGTGTATATGTGGACGACATGGGATGATCGTGTGTGTGTACGTGTGTACCCAATACCCATTTTCTTTACATTGTTTTCACTCCTCGTGTGTGTGTGTGTGTGTGTGTCTGTGTGTGTGTGTGTGTGTGTGTGTGTGTGTGTGTGTGTGTAAGTCCCCCCCCCCGCATGCCCCTCCCCCTTCCCCCTCGCCCCTACCCCCATTTTTTTTTTTTTACAAGTTGCCGTCCAATGTCTGCCAATTTGGTGAGCAGGTGTGAACATTTCTGAGACGCTCACACACATCTCTCTCTCTCTCTCTCTCTCTCTCTCTCTCTCTCTCTCTCTCTCTCTCTCTCTCTCTCTCTCTCTCTCTCTCTCTCGTGTGTCGCTGAAAAGAAAGAAAATGTGAATTGGGCTTGTTTTATGGGTCTGTGAGTCTCTTGTGTGTGTGTGTGTGTGTGTGAGCAGATCTCTCGAGGAGATGAAGAACGCTATATGTCTCAGAATTATTCGCCCATGATGATGATGATGATGATGATGATTACACGAAAGTGCACTTGTGAACTTATCCTGTTTCATTTTACCCGTGGACTCATAGGAATATATATATATATATATATGTATATATATATATATATATATATATATATATATATATATATATATATATATATATATATATATATATATATATATATTGTTCGGGGAGATAGTGAAATATGGTTAAGCTTGAGCGTAGAGTTTATTGTGGGCAACCTGCAGCCATTAGCAGCTTCGTATCCTGGTTTAATTAAGCTGAGCTTAGCTGACTTAATTCAGCTTACCCCTACGTTGGTTTTAAGATAAGCTTGTACAGCTTACGTTTGCCTGCTTTAAGTCAGCTTAGCTGATATTAGTCTGGGCTAGGTTAGCAGAGCTTAAGTTTGCTCAAGTTAAGCCAGCTTAGCTGAGATTATCTAAGGCTTGGTTAGCAGAGCTTAAGCTTTGCGATCGTTAAGCCAGCTTAGCTTATGTTAGCTTTACGTTAGGGAAGCTTAGGTTATGATAATATCACATTAGCTTACGATAGTTTTGCTAAAGCTTGCGCTTTCTTTGTCAGCTTAAAGCTTAGGTTAGTTTAGGTATGATTGGAGTCGGCTACGATAAGTTAGATAAGCTTAGGTTACATTAGATTTGCGTATGATGCGTTAGGTTAGATTACATTAAGCTTACCTTTAGATTACATTGGATTAGCTAAGGTCACTTCATCCTTGCTTACGTTTCGTCGTATTACGTTAAACTTACCTTACTGAAGATTACATTAAGCTTACCTCACTAAAGATTACATTAAGCTTACCTCACTAAGGATTACATTAAGCTTACTTCACTAAGGATTACATTAAGCTTACCTCACTAAGGATTACATTAAGCTTACCTCACTAAAGATTACATTAAGCTTACCTCACTAAAGATTACATTAAGCTTACCTCACTAAAGATTACATTAAGCTTACCTTACTAAAGATTACATTAAGCTTACCTCACTAAGGATTACATTAAGCTTACCTCACTAAGGATTACATTAAGCTTACCTCACTAAAGATTACATTAAGCTTACCTCACTAAGGATTACATTAAGCTTACCTCACTAAAGATTACATTAAGCTTACCTCACTAAAGATTACATTAAGCTTACCTCACTAAAGATTACATTAAGCTTACCTCACTAAAGATTACATTAAGCTTACCTCACTAAGGATTACATTAAGCTTACCTCACTAAAGATTACATTAAGCTTACCTCACTAAAGATTACATTAAGCTTACCTCACTAAAGATTACATTAAGCTTACCTCACTAAGGATTACATTAAGCTTACCTCACTAAATATTACATTAAGCTTACCGTACTAAAGATCACATTCAGCCTAACGTATTTCAGATTACATTAGATTGGCTAAGGTAACCTTATCTTAATGCATATTGGAGGCAAATTATATATATATGGTAAGCTGGGCTCAGTCCTCCCATAGCTGGTATCCGTTTTCTATGGTGTTCTGCCGGGGGTATATGAGAGTGGGAAGATGGTTCAGTCCACCCACGGCTAGTATCCGTTTTCTATGGTGGTCTGCCGGGGTTATAAGAGTGGGAAGATGGTTCAGTCCACCCACGGCTTGTGTCCGTTTTCTATGATGATCTGAGTAAAGAGAGTGTGGGATGGTGGTTCTGTCCACCCCACACTTGCGTCTGTTTTCTATGATGTGAAATTTAAGAGCATGGGAAGATAGTTGTGCTTCTCCCTCTATTATTTCCGTTTTCTATGGTGTTCCCTCTGGGTTTAGAGAGTGGGAAGACGGCTAGGGAGTAATTACATTATCCCAGCGTAATATAATTACTCTAATTATCTTAATTTCACGTGAGATGGGCGAATAAATAAGGGATTTTAACCTGAAATGACGTGAATTACAAATTAGAAAGTTATAGTAAATTTCCAGTTATTATAACCTGTAATTTTCAGTTATTTATAACACCTTGTCACTTATTATTACTAAGTTCCTGGTCGCCATTTTCCATTGTCTAATGATCGTAAAGATTCGTAATGACCCAAAGGCCTTGGTTAACAACCTCCTCTTTAACAACTGGTTAACAACCTCCTCTTTAACAACTGGTTAACAACCTTCTCTTTAACAACTGACTTTAAAGTCTCTTTTGATATTTAATTTCTTCCCATGTTGGCCATTACTGTCTCATATATATATATATATATATATATATATATATATATATATATATATATATATATATATATATATATATATTTTATACATTATATACATTTGTGGTATTTGGATTTGTTTGCTAAATAATATTTGACTATTTTTGTTATATTTTTGATAAATTCTTTGTGGTTTTGATGGTCGTTCTGGCCCACAACAGGTATTTTGTTGTTAACTGATGTTGCCGTCTAGTGAGCAGCTATTTTTCAAGTGTTGCCGTCTAGTGAGCAGCTATTTTTCAAGTGTTGCCGTCTAGTGAGCAGCTATTTTTCAAGTGTTGCCGTCTAGTGAGCAGCTATTTTTCAAGTGTTGCCGTCTAGTGAGCAGCTATTTTTCAAGTGTTGCCGTCTAGTGAGCAGCTATTTATCTGTGTTGCCTTCTAGTGAGCGGCTATTTTTCAAGTGTTGCCGTCTAGTGAGCAGCTATTTATTTGTGTTGCCTTCTAGTGAGCGGCTATTTTTGTGTTGCCTTCTAGTGAGCGGCTATTTTTTAAGTGTTGCCGTCTAGTGAACTGCTATTTTCGAGTATTGCCATCGAATTTGCTGCTATTTTTAGTGTTGCCATTTAGTGAGC
>NC_092268.1:4246412-4248912 GCF_036320965.1 Panulirus ornatus | reverse complement strand
TGTGTGGCTGTCAAATTACAAGATTTAGATTTAGAAAATAAGCCACGTGGATTTTGAAGATAATCGCCATTTTGATAAATCAGGAAAATCAAGGTAATTATTCTCCTGGCGTTAGTGTTATTGTTGTCTAATATTACATACGAGTCTTTTCATCATTTTTGATCACTAATTTTATCATTTCTTATTAATCTTGTTGTTGAATAGTTGAAAATTAAGGAATGTTAATATTTACTTGAGTCTGGGCTGTAATCGCCACGTTTTGGTAACATAGAAAACCGAGACTCCGCGTTGTCCCACTTTCTTTGATGCGACGTGAGAGGGGAGACTCGCGTATCTCGCCGGGACTCTTATATATCGCTATATTATCTCAATATTCTGATGAATTACCTTCAATTCCATCTAAATAAATTTAGACAATAAGTATTATTTTAAATTTCGTTATCAATATACCTTAAATTATTCATTATTAATTAAAAATGATAAAAAAATGGAATGTTAAGTGTAGTTTACGGTTTTAATAGCGTTGTCAGTGTTGTTATAACTGTTGTAATTCTTCCGGTTGTTATATTATAACATTAGGTTGTGTGGGTTGTTATAACTGTTGTAATGCTACCGGTTGTTATGTTATAACATTAGGTTGTGTGGGTTGTTATAACTGTTGTAATGCTACCGGTTGTTATGTTATAACATTAGGTTGTGTGGGTTGTTATAACTGTTGTAATGCTACCGGTTGTTATGTTATAACATTAGGTTGTGTGGGTTGTTATAACTGTTGTAATGCTACCGGTTGTTATGTTATAACATTAGGTTGTGTGGGTTGTTATAACTGTTGTAATGCTACCGGTTGTTATGTTATAACATTAGGTTGTGTGGGTTGTTATAACTGTTGTAATGCTACCGGTTGTTATGTTATAACATTAGGTTGTGTGGGTTGTTATAACTGTTGTAATGCTACCGGTTGTTATGTTATAACATTAGGTTGTGTGGGTTGTTATAACTGTTGTAATTCTTCCGGTTGTTATGTTATAACATTAGGTTGTGTGGGTTGTTATAACTGTTGTAATTCTTCCGGTTGTTATGTTATAACATTAGGTTGTGTGGGTTGTTATAACTGTTGTAATGCTACCGATTGTTATGTTATAACATTAGGTTGTGTGGGTTGTTATAACTGTTGTAATGCTACCGGTTGTTATGTTATAACATTAGGTTGTGTGGGTTGTTATAACTGTTGTAATGCTACCGGTTGTTATGTTACAACATTAGGTTGTGTGGGTTGTTATAACTTGTAATTCTACCGGTTGTTATGTTATAACATTAGGTTGTGTGGGTTGTTATAACTGTTGTAATTCTTCCGGTTGTTATGTTATAACATTAGGTTGTGTGGGTTGTTATAACTGTTGTAATTCTACCGGTTGTTATATTATAACATTAGGTTGTGTGGGTTGTTATAACTGTTGTAATTCTACCGGTTGTTATGTTACAACATTAGGTTGTGTGGGTTGTTATAACTGTTGTAATTCTTCCGGTTGTTATGTTATAACATTAGGTTGTGTGGGTTGTTATAACTGTTGTAATGCTACCGGTTGTTATGTTATAACATTAGGTTGTGTGGGTTGTTATAACTGTTGTAATGCTACCGGTTGTTATGTTACAACATTAGGTTGTGTGGGTTGTTATAACTGTTGTAATTCTTCCGGTTGTTATGTTATAACATTAGGTTGTGTGGGTTGTTATAACTGTTGTAATGCTACCGGTTGTTATGTTATAACAGGTTGTGTGGGTTGTTAAGGGGAGGAGGTCCAGTTATTGTAGGTTGTGACGCTGTTGTTACGGTGGCCGGGGTATCCCATGTTTTATGTTGTGATGACGTCACACGTATCTAAGTGAGGGACCCCGAGCTGTGCTGATGCTGCTGTGTTGGTGTTACTGGTGCTGTGTTACTACCCACGGTAACTCATGTCTTGACCCCACGGTAACTCATGTCTTGACCCCACGGTAACTCATGTCTTGACCCCACGGTAACTCATGTCTTGACCCCACGGTAACTCATGTCTTGACCCCACGGTAACTCATGGCTTGACCCCACGGTAACTCATGTCTTGACCCCACGGTAACTCATGGCTTGACCCCACGGTAACTCATGTCTTGACCCCACGGTAACTCATGTCTTGACCCCACGGTAACTCATGGCTTGACCCCACGGTAACTCATGTCTTGACCCCACGGTAACTCATGTCTTGACCCCACGGTAACTCATGTCTTGACCCCACGGTAACTCATGTCTTGACCCCACGGTAACTCATGTCTTGACCCCACGGTAACTCATGTCTTGACCCCACGGTAACTCATGTCTTGACCCCACGGTAACTCATGTCTTGACCCCACGGTAACTCATGTCTTGACCCCACGGTAACTCATGTCTTGACCCCACGGTAACTCATGTCTTGACCCCACGGTAACTCATGTCTTGACCCCACGGTAACTCATGTCTTGACCCCAC
>NC_092268.1:4216412-4233912 GCF_036320965.1 Panulirus ornatus | reverse complement strand
TGGTTGGTCAGTTCCGTGCCTCGGCACTGTGTGTTCTCCACGCCGATTGGTTGATCAGACGCCTTGGCATTTTGGGTCGCCTTTCTTGATTGGTTGCTTGGTTCTCTCTGCCGATTGGTCAGCCTTACGCCTTGACTTGTTGTATTGTCCTCTCTGATTGGTCGGCCCCACGCCTGCTGTGTCTTCCTGATTGGCTGTGGGTATCTCATAAGGCTCCCCCAATCCTGATAGACCGCGTCTTATCCTGATAGACAATCCGCCTTTCTGATTGGCTCGAGCAAGACCTCTGATGGCAGAGCGATCTCGCATCTGATTGGCCCGCGGGCTACATGTGAGCAACATCCTGATAGGGTAGACAATCAGATCGTGATGGTAATGGCGCCTTGATCACGTCTCCCAATTGGCTGGTTGTCTGATGGGGTAGTATACGCCCTTGATGCGTTCTCCTGATTTGTGATTGGCCGGGCGAAGACGTGATGTCCCGTCGTCCAATTGTGATTGGTTGTGCCACCGATGGCGTCACTAGGAGGCTGGGGGTGAGGGGGGGAGGTGATTTAAGTCCCTGTTTTTGATTGGTTCTGAGCGACGCCTTGGAGATATCTTACGCGTCTTGTGATTGGCTTTGTTGAAATGACTTTGTTGATTTGTTTGAACGATTCTTGCAAAGAAATTATATATATATATATATATATATATATATATATATATATATATATATATATATTTATATATTTATATATAGTTTTATTTTGTAGTTTATGAAGTATTAATTTAGTCTTATATATATATATATATATATTTTTTTTTTTTTTTTTTTCATACTATTCGCCATTTCCCGCATTAGCGAGGTAGCGTTAAGAACAGAGGACTGGGCCTTTGAGGGAATATCCTCACCTGGCCCCCTTCTCTGTTCCTTCTTTTGGAAAATTTAAAAAAAAAATGAGAGGGGAGGATTTCCAGCCCCCCCGCTCCCTTCCCTTTTAGTCGTCTTCTACGACACGCAGGGAATACGTGGGAAGTATTCTTTCTCCCCTATATATATTTATCTATTTATTCACTTTGCCCCGTCGCCGTCCCCCGCACCAGCGAGGCAGCGCAAGGAAACAGACGAAAGAATGGCCCAACCCACCCACACACACATGTATATACATACACGTCCACACACACCACATATACACACCTATACATCTCAACGTATACACACATATATACACATGTGTGTGTGTGTGTGTGTGTGTGTCTCAGTCTGTCTGTCTGTCTATCTGTTTGTCTGTCTATCTGATTATCTATCTATAAATCTATTTATCTGTATCTATGTCTGTCTATCTATCTATCTAATTATCTAATCTATCTATCTACTTGTCTATTTATCTGTCTGTCTATCTATCTATCTATCTAATTATCTAATCTATCTACTTGTCTATTTATCTGTCTGTCTGTCTGTCTATCTATCTATCTATCTATCTCTATCTATCTATCAGGGTGTGGAGTAAGCCCTTCCATTCTAAACTCAATGCTTTCATCTTTCCAGCCATTCGTCTCACGCTGAGGCAGCAGCCAGCCACACTCCAATCCTCTCTCTCTCTCTCTCTCTCTCTCTCTCTCTCTCTCTCTCTCTCTCTCTCTCTCTCTCTCTCTCTCTCTCTCTTATCTTATCTTATCTTATCAAGCTGCTGTAACTCCCCCCTGCCCCCCTCTACCCCCTCTCCATCATGGTGTTCTACCTTATCTCTTTCTTATCTCCTTATCTCCAATCCGTGATGTAAGTCATCATCATCATCATTATCATCATCATCATTATCATCATCTCCCGTTAACTTATGTGATTCAGGTGTTTGGGTCAATGTGTTCGTTCTTTTTCTCGCTCTGAACCTGATTTTTTTTTTGGTTTGGACTGGCGGCGGCGGGTGAGGAGATGCTGCTGCTGCTGCAGCACGTTCTTTTTCTCGCACTGAACCTGATGCTTTTTGGTTTGGAATGGCGGCGGCGGGCGAGGACATACTGCTGCTGCACGTTCTTTTACTCGCACTGAACCTGATGCTTTTTGGTTTGGACTGGCGGCGGCGGGCGAGATGCTGTTGCTGCAACACGTTCTTTATCTCGCACTGAACCTGATGCTGTTTGGTTTGGACTGGCGGCGGGCGGGCGAGGTGAGATGCTGATGCCGCTACTGCTGCTTCCACTGGTTTGTGTGGAGACTCACCACCACCACACGAGCATTGACCGTTATGATGCTCTCTCTCTCTCTCTCTCTCTCTCTCTCTCTCTCTCTCTCTCTCTCTCTCTCTCTCTGGTGTGGGATGGGGGTGTCGAACTGCTCACTCGGGGAAGGGGATCTCTTGTGATAGGATGTAGGCGGTGGCGGGGTGGTGGTGGTTTCTTGACCTCCTCCTCTTCATACCTGGCGTAAGGGTGACCCCCCACCCCCAGGATGACCTTGTGATGACCTGACCTGACCTCAAGATAACAATGCTTGACCTCTGGTCTCGCTGGTAACACTGGTGTAGTCCCTCGCCATGAACAGTCATTTCCGAGCGTTGGTAACGCTGATGGTTCAGTGGTGGTGGTGACCCATCATGGGTCACGCGGAGGTCAGCGGCAGTGACTGACCCCACCAGCCTGACCTGACCTGACCTTGGGGTCTTGGCACTGCCGTACTACCCTGGTCACTGTCAGCAGTGTTGTCAATGCTCGACACCAGTGGCCAGGATTGTGTCCCTGTCACCATTGTGAGGTAATGGTTGTGAAGTGGAACCCCCCACACGCACCCACACCCAGCCCCCACACCCAGCCCCCCCACACCCACACCCAGCCCCCCACACCCACACCCAGCCCCCCACACACCCACACCCAGCCCCCACACACCCACACCCAGCCCCCCACACACCCACACCCAGCCCCCCACACACCCACACCCAGCCCCCCACACCCACACCCAGCCACCCACACACCTCACCACGATCATACACACACACACACACACACACACACACACACACACACACACACACACACACACATACGCACACACACACACATACGCACACACACACACACACACACACACACACACACACACACATACGCACACACACACACATACGCACACACACACACACACACACACACGTATGTTTATACGTGTGTGTGTGTGTGTGTGTGTGTGTGTGTGTGTATGTTGTTTGCGGTGTTTACATGTGAGATGTTACACCATGTGTGACGCTAAGGTGACGAAATTGTTACGATGACGGCGTCACATCGTAGTCTGATAGACACATTATCTGATTCTCTCTCTCTCTCTCTCTCTCTCTCTCTCTCTCTCTCTCTCTCTCTCTCTCTCTCTCATATCTCTGTACTAAATTATGTGTTATCAGGTAAGGTAGATAGATGAATAGATAGAAAGATAGGCAGATAGAGAGAGATGAATATAGATAGATAGATAGACTGAGATAAATATAGATAGATAGGTAGACCGATATAAATATAGATAGATAGATAGATAGATAGATAGAGAGAGAGAGAGAGAGAGAGAGAGAGAGGAAGGTGGTTAGGTTAGTGTCCACCCCCCCTCCCTCCCTCCCTCTCTCCCCCTACATTGCTAGGAGAGAGAGAGGGAGGGAGAGGGGAGAGGGAAGAAGAGTGAGGGGAGGGGGAGGTGAGGGGAAGGTGATGATGGTTAACATTGCAACGTGGAGTCGTACACGGTTGCAGTGTCTTGCATGTGTGATCACACACACCTCTCTCTCTCTCTCTCTCTCTCTCTCTCTCTCTCTCTCTCTCTCTCTCTCTCTCTCTCTCTCTCTCCCTCCCTCCCTCCCTCCCTCCCTCCCTCCCTCTCTCTCTCTCTCTCTCTCTCTCTCTCTCTCTCTCTCTCTCTCTCTCTCTCTCTCTCTCTCTCTCTCTCTCTCTCTCGTGTGCCTTCCCCTGTATTGATCTGGCCATCCCCCCCCCACACCCCCAGACACACACTACCACCCCCTCCCCCTCACCCCCAGAACCACACACACACACACACACACACACACACGCACAGACCACAATTTGGCTTAGCGTGTCTGTAACTGGTGTGTGTGTGTGTGTGTGTGTGTGTGTGTGTGTGTGTGTGTGTGTGTGTGTGTTCTCTGGGGGGGTGAGGCTATCTCCCCCCCCCACTCTGGGGGAGGGTGGGTGGGTGGAGGGAGACAGACAGAGAGAGAGGCCTCCATACCCCCCCAGAGAGAGAACCCAGAGTTCTCTCTCTGGGGGGCGAGACATTAAGGGGGGGGGGTGTGTGTGGAGTAGAGGTGGGAGGAGGGTAGACAACTTCCATGATAGATAGATAGATAGATAGACATGTGTTTATATAATGATTCTCGTTTTCTTTCACGTCTTGTGTTTCCTCATTAACAATGTTCCCACCCACCATCCGTTTTCTGTATATGTTTGCCACCCCCCCACCCCCCTGCACTTCCTCCACTTCTTTCTAAACACGATTTATATGGTATATACATCATGTCGCATTAGAACAATGTATATGCAATTTTTATTGTATACACAGCAGGTCGCTCTAAAGCAGTTTATATAGTATATACGTCAGGTCCTTCTAAAGCAATTTATATAGTATAATTAAACGTCAGATCGCTTTAAAGCAGTTTATATAGTATATACGTCAGGTCCTTCTAAAGCAATTTATATAGTATAATTAAACGTCAGATCGCTTTAAAGCAGTTTATATAGTATATACATCAGGTCGTCCTAAAATAATTTATATAGTAATATTACACGTCAGATCGCTCTAAAGCAGTTTATATGATATATACATCAGGTCCTAAAACAATTTCTATAGTAGTGATATTACACTTCAGATCGCTCTAAAGCAATTTATATAACATATACATCAGGTCCTTCTAAAACAATTTATATAGTAACATTCCACTTTAGTTCGCTGTAAAACCCTTTACTTCATGCCTGAAACGTTTTGAAGTCGTGTTTTGAAAAAGTGCATCATGCATATTTATATACATTCCCGAGACATTGTATCGCTAGAGTTTTCACTTGTAAAATCATGTAAATCTGTTGTGGATGAATATGTAAATGTTTTATTTTACAGACAGAACTCTGGTAAGACAGATGAAGTCACGTTTTAACATGGCTGCATTGTTTATATATATATATATATATATATATATATATATATATATATATATATATATATATATATATATATATATTGCTAAGGACAGTATATAGTGTGAAGAGGAATGGAAGAGTTAGTATAAGGGTAAGAGAGATGTGTGGAAATAAAAAGAGCGTGGTTGAGAGAGCAGAAGAGGGTGTTTTGAAATGGTTTGGGCACATGGAGAGAATGAGTGAGGAAAGATTGACCAAGAGGATATATGTGTCGGAGCTGAAGGGAACGAGGAGAAGTGGGAGACCAAATTGGAGGTGGAAAAATGGAGTGAAAAAGATTTTGAGTGATCGGGGCCTGAACATGCAGGAGGGTGAAAGGCGTGCAAGGAATAGAGTGCATTGGAACGATGTGGTATACCGGGGTCGACGTGCTGTCAATGGATTGAACCAGGGCATGTGAAGCGTCTGGGGTAAACCATGAAAAGTTGTGTGGGGCCTGGATGTGGAAAGGGAGCTGTGGTTTCGGTGCATTATTACATGACAGCTAGAGACTGAGTGTGAACGAATGGGGCCTTTGTTGTCCCTGGCGCTACCTCGCTGACGAGGGAAAATGGCAATTATAAAACAAAAAGAATATATATATATATATATATATATATATATATATATATATATATATATATATATATATATATATATAAGAGAGAGAGAGAGTGTCATTGGCTTGTGCATGTCATTGACCCAACAGGCAGTTGATAGACGAGGTAGTTAGACTAGTGATTGATGTTTAACTACCGTTACAATCTCTCTTCATAACCCCCTTAGAACCAATCAATTGGTAACGCTATATTTTTTTCTTTTTAATCAGTAAAAACAAAAGGAAATATTAAATTGGTCTGGAAATGGGATGTTTGCATTTGGCGGGGAATTGGATTTTGGGGGAAAGGGGAAGAGAATTGGTGGTTTGGATTCATGTGAAAGTGATCATGTATTTCCGTGTTGCAGTTTGGATAGCATTTTTTTTTTATGGGTTGTGTTAAAGGGTAATGATAAATTGATAAAAAAAAATGATAAAGTTTTGATTTATGTTTAAGCGGATTCGACTTATGTGTGTGTGTGTATATATATATATATATATATATATATATATATATATATATATATATATATATATATATATATATATGCTGTTGTGAATGCTTTAGGAATTCGACCTGTATATGCTGCAGGAGGTCGATTTATTTATACCTCAGAAGGCCGACCTATATATATGCTGCAGGAGGTCGATTTATTTATATTCCAGAAGGTCGACCTATATACGCCACAAGGTCGACCTATATACGCCACAAGGTCGACCTATATAAGCCACAAGGTCGACCTATATAAGCCACAAGGTCGACCTATATACGCCACAGAAGGTCAACCTATATACGCCACAGAAGGTCAACCTATATACGCCACAAGGTCGACCTATATACGCCACAAGGTCGACCTATATACGCCATAAGGTAGACCTATATACGCCACAAGGTCGACCTATATACGCCACAGAAGGTCGATCTATATACGCCACAGAAGGTCGACCTATATACACCACAGAAGGTCGACCTATATACGCCTCAGAAGGTCGACCTATATACGCCACAAGGTCGACCTATATACGCCACAAGGTCGACCTATATACGCCACAAGGTCGACCTATATACGCCACAAGGTCGACCTATATACGCCACAGAAGGTCGACCTATATACGCCACAGAAGGTCGACCTATATACGCCACAGAAGGTCGACCTATATACGCCACAAGGTCGACCTATATGCGGAACAAGGTCGACCTATATACGCCACAGAACACAGAAGGCCGACCTATATATGCCACAAGGTCGACCTATATACGCCACAGAAGGTCGACCTATATACGGAACAAGGTCGACCTATATACGCCACAAGGTCGACCTATATACGCCACAAGGTCGACCTATATACGGAACAAGGTCGACCTATATACACCACAGAACACAGAAGGCCGACCTATATATGCCACAAGGTCGACCTATATACGCCACAGAAGGTCGACCTATATACGCCACAGAAGGTCGACCTATATACGCCACAGAAGGTCGACCTATAAATGCTGCCGTTGTGAATGCTTGTGGATTGAGCCAACAGAAAACGGGTTTGTGAATGCCGGTGTCTGGGCTGGTAAATTTCCACCCGTCAAAATAGATTTATATATTTATATATATACATCCACGGCTGGCTGCTGGCTGTGTGTATACTTCCTCTATCTCTCAAGAGTTTGGATGATCTCTTTCATCTGTACTTTTCGATTAGGCGTGGAGGGAAAGAGGGGAAATGAAGATTGGGCGACGTACCTGGTTGGTGATTGGACGCGGACAAGATTGGTCGGTCGCGCTGATTTAATGGCGGTCTCTGGCAACCCTCGTGCAAGAGATAAGTTTAAATATAGATAAAGCTTCCGCTTCCGTTCTCTTGGGGGGGGCGGGGGGCCCCTCTTCGTCCTTAGGTCTCTCCGCGTGGTTTCGAGTCGTACCATCCACGCGAACGAGGTCGTAGGGTCGTTAGATGAACGATGGAGATTTTTTTTTTTTCCGGGTTGGTTGGCGGCGTGTGGCAACTGTGGGTTGAGTGAGGGAGGGTGGGAGGGTCGCGGGCTGAGGCGGGAGTCACACGTGTGGAGAGAGCCGGCGGGCACGGGTCGCGTCGCTCCGCCTAGCCTCCTCCTCCTCTTCTCCCCACCACACTCCCACCTCCTCCTTCTCCTCCTCTCTCCCCAGGGGAAATAGAAGAATATTTTTACCTCTCCCCGATCTCCCCGTGTTTCTCATAGCCTCCCCCCAGGTGGTACGCGCCCCATTGGCCCCGAGTCAGTCTCTCTCTCCCCGCTGTCTCGCTCTTGTTATCTCCCCACGCCACACGAAGACGTGTGTGTGTGTGTGTGTGTGTGTGTGTCGTAAGTCACCACAGGTGTCGTAATATATATATATACATCGTCGGGTTTGTGTGTGTGTGTCTGTGTGTTCGGTCGGTCGGTCGGTCGGGCTGGACGGAACCCTCCATGACGTGGTGCTCGCGCGCGCGGCGCGTCGCGCTCTCCCCCCCCCGCTCGTCTCCCCGCCCCCCTTCCTCCTCTCACCCTCTCCCCGCTGCCGGGGGGGAGGAAGGGGGGGGCGCTAATCGCAACGACACACACACACACACACACACACACACACACACACACACACACTCGTCTCCCCTTTTTGATTACTCCCCTCGCCAGCGGGGAGAAGAGGACCAGCGCCTCTCTGCCTCCCCTCTCTCTCTCTCCCCACGAGAGGGCGACGTGTACTGGGGAGAGGGGGAGGAAAAAGGAACATTGCTGCCAGTGTGAACCAGTGATAGCCCGCGGCGTCGTACGTCTGGACGCCACGCACGGCATCGTACGTCTGGACGCCACGCACGGCGTCGTACGTCTGGAAGCCACGGCGTCGTAAGTCTGGACGCCACGCACGGCGTCGTACGTCTGGAAGCCACGGCATCGTAAGTCTGGACGCCACGCACGGCGTCTTACGTCTGGAAGCCACGGCGTCGTAAGTCTGGACGCCACGCACGGCGTCGTACGTCTGGAAGCCACGGCGTCGTACGTCTGGACGCAGATAACAGTGATTATGATGGGGGGGAGGGGGGGAGAGTCGTCTTCCCCCCATACACGCAGTACGACGACCCCCCGCACCCCCTCCCCCTCCAGCCGTTACGACGGAGGACGTACGACGACAACGACGACGCCTGGGGTCGTCGTCGTTGTCGTACTGGTCGTCTTCCTTGCTGCCGGCCGGCGGGCCGGCGCTCCGACACCGCAAACCAGCGAAGGTGCGGCAACGCCGCTGCCGCCGGCTGCCATCACGACCAGGTTGCTATGGTGCTCCCGAGGACAAGTGTGGAAGGGTTCGAGCCCCACTCTCTCTCTCTCTCTCTCTCTCTCTCTCTCTCTCTCTCTCTCTCTCTCATGGCATCGTAAATTCAATGTCAAATATTTTTCTTCTCTTTTTTAACCATTTCGCGTATATAAACATCTATCTATCTATCTATCTATCTATCTATATATATATATATATATATATATATATATATATATATATATATATATATATATATATATCTCGATATACAATATATATTCGCTTGCCGAATATCGACAATATTGCCCGAATATCTGAGTCACGATATAGAGGAAGGAAATATGTAGTCCAATTCACCGGGATTCGAACCCTGTACATGGAAAAATGTTTTTTCAAATCGTTCTCATTTTTGCATGTAATTTTAAGACGATAAATGGCGAGTGGTTGTGAATTATGATTATATATATATCGAAGGCTCTGTCATGGGTGAGGGACAGGGTTGCTAAAGGTTGTGATAACAACACTGGAGCTGTGTGAGAAGTTGTGATTTCTCCCCACCTTGTTGTTGTTGTTGTTGTTGTTGTTGTTTTTGTTGGCTCTATGGACGTGGGTTGACCTGAACGCGGTATATTCCATGTTGTGATTACAACCACTGGTTGTTGTGTGGTATAAAGCCACCAGAGGTTGTACATGGACGGGAATACGTAATGTCGTGATGATAGAAAATGGGATGAGGGTTGAATAGCCCCCCACTTTTTTTTTTTTTAGGGGGTGGTGGGGGGGGGGCAGTCATTACTGGTTGTTAGTGACGTTGACAGTGGTTATGAGGCGGGGCTTGGGTTGTTCGTGTTGTGGTCTAGTGTACCAGGTTTGGGGGGTGTTGTGGTGTCGAACTGTGACTAGGGGAAGAGGGATCTCTGCCGATGGACTATGACGGTGGCGGGGTGGATGGTAGTGTTGGAGGAGGAGCAGCTTCTCCTCCTCCCCAAAGGTGGGTTGTGGGGGGGTTGTGGGGGGTTATGGGGGGTTGTGGGGGGGTAAATTTGGAGGACCCGTGTCTTGACCTCATCTCCCTACGGGGCGTAAAGGTGACCCAAGGGTTCATGACCTAGTGTGACCTCTACGTGTGACCACCCCCCACACACACACCCACACCCCCTCCCCCTCCCCCTCTTTCCCCTCCCCCTCTTTCCCCTCCCACTCTTTCCCCTTCCCCTCTTTCCCCTCCCCCTCTTTCCCCTCCCCCCCTTTGTTGTGGGGTGGGGGGGAGGAAGGGGACCCAGGTGAGGGAGGGGAGGAGGGGGTGATTGTGGTGGGGGGAGGAGATTGTTCATCTGTTCACTGGTGGTTGTGTTGGAGGGGAGGGGAGGGGAGGGGATTGTTCATCTGTTCACTGGTGGTTGTGGTGGAGGGGAGGGGAGGGGAGGAGATTGTTCATCTGTTCACTGGTGGTTGTGGTGGAGGGGAGGGGAGGGGAGGAGATTGTTCATCTGTTCACTAGTGGTTGTGGTGGAGGGGAGGGGAGGGGAGGGGAGGGGTGTGTCGCCCAGAAAGCTTAATGCTTGTGATGACGTGTTCGGCTAAGCTTTTGTATCTTATCAGCTGGGGGGACACAGCTTAAGTGGAGGGGGGGGGGGGGGAAACACCCTGGAGGGGAGGAGGGGGGGGACTAGGACAGGAGGGGGGGAGGGGGGTGGGTGGGGGACAGGGGGCTGGGAAAGCTTGAGGGTAAAGAACACAGAACACAAGCTTGTTTGTGTTCACCTAGAACACCGTGCCACTCTGTTCATCATGAACACAGAACACAAGCTTGTTTGTGTTCACATAGAACACCGTGCCACTCTGTTCATCATGAACACAGAACACAAGCTTGTTTGTGTTCACATAGAACACCGTGCCACTCTGTTCATCATGAACACAGAACACAAGCTTGTTTGTGTTCACATAGAACACCGTGCCACTCTGTTCGTCTTGAACGCAGAACACGAGCTGGTTTGTGTTCACCTAGAACACCGTGCCACTCTGTTCATCATGAACACTGAACAGAGTATAACATTTATGGAGTGTCGACAGAGAACTGAGAATGAATTAACTTTAGGAAAGAGTGAACACACTGTTCTTTAAGAACATAGAACAGAGGTCGGGCGTTGAAGAACAAATATATATAACTACCCTTGAACATGGGTTCCTTCGAAGACTGTGATCAGTTCATGAAGAACACATGGAAAACATGAAGAACAAGTTGAAGAACAGGGAAAGCATATATATTCTCCTGCAGCGAGATGAGCTGGCTCAATGATCGTGTGAGATAGAGCTAACTCAACGCTCGTGTGTGATAGAGCTAGCTCAACGCTCGTGTGAGATAGAGCTAGCTCAACGCTCGTGTGAGATAGAGCTAGCTCAACGCTCGTGTGAGATAGAGCTTGCTCAACGCTCATGTGAGATACAGCTAGCTCAACGCTCGTGTGAGATAGAGCTGGCTCAATGATCGTGTGAGATAGAGCTAGCTCAACGATCATGTGTGATAGAGCTAGCTCAACGCTCATGTGAGATAGAGCTAGCGCAACGCTCATGTGAGATTGAGCTAGCGCAACGCTCATGTGAGATAGAGCTAGCGCAACGCTTGTGTGAGATAGAGCTAGCTCAACGCTCGTGTGAGATAGAGCTAGCTCAACGCTCGTGTGAGATAGAGCTAGCTCAACGCTCATATGAGATAGAGCTAGCGCAACGCTCGTGTGAGATAGAGGTAGCTCAACGCTCATGTGAGATAGAGCTAGCTCAACGCTCGTGTGAGATAGAGCTAGCTCAACGCTCGTGTGAGATAGAGCTACCTCAACGCTTGTGTGAGATAGAGCTAGCTCAACGCTCGTGTGAGATAGCTAGCTCAACGCTCATGTGAGATAGAGCTAGCTCAACGCTCGTGTGAGATAGAGTTAGCTCAACGCTCGTGTGAGATAGAGCTAGCTCAACGCTCATGTGAGATAGAGCTAGCTCAACGCTTATTGAGATAGAGCTAGCTCAACGCTCATGTGAGATAGAGCTAGCTCAACGCTTATGTGAGATAGAGCTAGCTCAACGCTCGTGTGAGATAGAGCTAGCTCAACGCTCGTGTGAGATAGAGCTAGCTCAACGCTTGTGTGAGATAGAGTTAGCTCAACGCTCGTGTGAGATAGAGCTAGCTCAACGCTCATGTGAGATAGAGCTAGCTCAACGCTTATGTGAGATAGAGCTAGCTCAACGCTCATGTGAGATAGAGCTAGCTCAACGCTTATGTGAGATAGAGCTAGCTCAACGCTCGTGTGAGATAGAGCTAGCTCAACGCTTGTGTGAGATAGAACTAGCTCAACGCTCGTGTGAGATAGAGCTAGCTCAACGCTCATGTGAGATAGAGCTAGCTCAACGCTCGTGTGAGATAGAGCTAGCTCAACGCTCATGTGAGATAGAGCTAGCTCAACGTTCATGTGAGATAGAACTAGCTCAACGCTCGTGTGAGATAGAGCTAGCTCAACGCTCGTGTGAGATAGAGCTAGCTCAACGCTCATGTGAGACAGAGCTAGCTCAACGCTCGTGTGAGATAGAGCTAGCTCAACGCTCGTGTGAGATAAAGCTAGCTCAACGCTTGTGTGTGATAGAGCTAGCTCAACGCTCGTGTGAGATAGAGCTAGCTCAACGCTCGTGTGAGATAGAGCTAGCTCAACGCTCATGTGAGATAGAGCTAGCTCAACGCTCATATGAGACAGAGCTAGCTCAACGCTTATGTGAGATAGAGCTAGCTCAACGCTCATATGAGATAGAGCTAGCTCAACGCTCATGTGAGATAGAGCTAGCTCAACGCTCATGTGAGATAGAGCGAGCTCAACGCTTGTGTGAGATAGAGCTAGCTCAACGCTCATGTGAGATAGAGCTAACTCAACGCCTTTCCTGTGGATAAAGATACAGCAGACAAATTATGATACGTATTTCAAATTATGACACGTATTTCAAATTATGACACGTATTTCAAATTATGATACGTATTTCAAATTATGATACGTATTTCAAATTATGACACGTATTTCAAATTATGATACGTATTTCAAATTATGATACGTATTTCAAATTATGACACGTATTTCAAATTATGATACGTATTTCAAATCATGATATGTAATTCAAATTATGATACGTATTTCAAATTATGATACGTATTTCAAATTATGACACGTATTTCAAATTATGATACGTATTTCAAATTATGACACGTATTTCAAATTATGATACGTATTTCAAATTATGATACGTATTTCAAATTATGACACGTATTTCAAATTATTATACGTATTTCAAATCATGATATGTAATTCAAATTATGATACGTATTTCAAATCATGATACGTATTTCAAATTATGATACGTATTTCAAATTATAACACATATCAAATTATGATACATATTTCAAGACTGCTAGCAGAGCGTTAAAGCGTATGATATAGGCTTTTTATAATGGTAAATGTTACAACGGTATATATATATATATATATATATATATATATATATATATATATATATATATATATATATATATTGGAAAGGATCACAATTTTGCGCGTGGTCAAGATATTACTATGAGTCCACGGGGGGAAAATGAAACACGAAAAGTTCCCAAGCGCACTTTCGTGTCATAATCACATCATCATGTGAGACACAAGAGAGAAATATAACAGTCACTTGATATATTATTATATTTCTCTCTTGTGTCTCCCCTGACGATGTGATTATTACACGAAAGTGCACTTGGCAACTTTTCGTGTTTCATTTTCCCCCGTGGACTCATAGGAATATATATATATATATATATATATATATATATATATATATATATATATATATATATATATATATATATATATATATATAAACTACGTTACTGTAGTGTGAGGGCCGGGTGTATTAAACCCCCCCCCCCCACACACACACAGGTTGTATGTATGTGTATGTGTACCTGTCGATCACAACACTGTGATGAGAGAGAGAGAGAGAGAGAGAGAGAGAGAGAGAGAGAGAGAGAGAGAGAGAGAGAGAGAGAGAGGTTTGGTTGGGAGCGAACACCGTCCCAAAACTGTGTGGCCGGCATCCCACATGAGGAGTACGGAGTGCGGGGGCCCAGCTGTCTACTAGACAGCTGGCAGAGGAGGAGACCAGCTGGTAGCTGTAGAAGGAGACCAGCTGGTAACTGTAGGAGGAGACCAGCTGGTAACTGTAGGAGGAGACCAGCTGGTAGCTGTAGAAGGAGACCAGCTGGTAACTGTAGGAGGAGACCAGCTGGTAGCTGTAGAAGGAGACCAGCTGGTAACTGTAGGAGGAGACCAGCTGGTAACTGTAGGAGGAGACTAGCTGGTAACTGTAGGAGGAGACCAGCTGGTAACTGTAGGAGGAGACCAGCTGGTAACTGTAGGAGGAGACCAGCTGGTAACTGTAGGAGGAGACCAGCTGGTAACTGTGTGGATTTAGGAAATGTTCAGCCAGCTGTTCACACCCAACATAAGGCCAGAAGAGGAAGAAGGAAGAGTTGTGGGTGATTTGTGCATGTGTTTGAGAGATTAACACAAGAGAACGTGTTTTTGTATACCTTTTTATTTTTATGTTCTGTTTCCCGGACTTCTGTTGCTCCCTAGCTCGCCTCTGTTGCCCATTCTGTTGCTCTCTCTAGCTCGCCTCTGTTGCCCATTCTGTTGCTCTCTCTAGCTCGCCTCTGTTGCCCATTCTGTTGCTCTCTAGCTCGCCTCTGTTGCCCATTCTGTTGTGCTCTCTCTAGCTCGCCTCTGTTGCCCATTCTGTTGCTCTCTAGCTCGCCTCTGTTGCCCATTCTGTTGCTCTCTAGCTCGCCTCTGTTGCCCATTCTGTTGCTCTCTAGCTCGCCTCTGTTGCCCATTCTGTTGCTCTCTCTAGCTCGCCTCTGTTGCTCATTCTGTTGCTCTCTCTAGCTCGCCTCTGTTGCCCATTCTGTTGCTCTCTCTAGCTCGCCTCTGTTGCCCATTCTGTTGCTCTCTAGCTCGCCTCAGTTGCCCATTCTGTTGTGCTCTCTAGCTCGCCTCTGTTGCCCATTCTGTTGTGCTCTCTAGCTCGCCTCTGTTGTCCATTCTGTTGCTCTCTAGCTCGCCTCTGTTGCCCATTCTGTTGTGCTCTCTAGCTCGCCTCTGTTGCCCATTCTGTTGTGCTCTCTAGCTCGCCTCTGTTGCCCATTCTGTTGTGCTCTCTAGCTCGCCTCTGTTGCCCATTCTGTTGCTCTCTAGCTCGCCTCTGTTGTCCATTCTGTTGCTCTCTAGCTCGCCTCTGTTGCCCATTCTGTTGTGCTCTCTAGCTCGCCTCTGTTGCCCATTCTGTTCCCCAGTGCTTTTGCTGCTGCTGCTGCTGAATCATCTCCTCCTCTCCCCCCTCCCCCCTCCTCACCGGTGGCCAGTGTAGGGCCAGTACACAGGTATGTGTGTGTGTGGGGGGGGAGGGGGAAGAGGGGCGGGGGGCCCCCATTATCGACAGGGGCCTGGGGAGGGGGGAGGGGGGTAGAGGAGGAGGAGGGACATCTATTTTTATAACCCGATCATATCGACCTGGTATAACCAAACCCCCCCACCCCCCCAATTGCTGTTCTTCCCCCCCTTCCCCCCCCTCTCCGCTGGGTCGCCTGGGAGGAGATGACGAACGCCCCCAGGCCAGCCCAGACTCTCAATGGCCTAGTTCAGGGTCGTTTAGGGAGGCGTGGGAAAAAATAGAGTTCCGTGGGAAAAAATAGAGTACCGTGGGAAAAGAAAAGTGGGGAGCGTGGGAAAAAAACATGGGTCTAGCGTGGGAAATGTGGGTAAGCGTGGGAAATTTGGTTTTGTCGTGGGAAACGTGGATGGAGCGTGGGAAATTTGGTTTTGTCGTGGGAAACAGGGATGGAGCGTGGGAAATTTGGTTTTGTCGTGGGAAACATGGATGGAGCGTGGGAAATTTGGTTTTGTCGTGGGAAACAGGGATGGAGCGTGGGAAATTTGGTTTTGTCGTGGGAAACATGGGTTGAGCGTGGGAAATTTGGTTTTGTCGTGGGACATTAGGGTCCAGCGTGGGAAATACTAGCATAGCTTAGAAAAAAAATATATTCTGATTGCCTAATTAGGTGGAAATAACCTGCTTGATAATACTTAAGGTTTCATATTAAACGTAGCGGAAGGTGTGAGGATACATGTATGATAGATAAAAAGAAACATAGAGATACACATATGTTTTGTGGATCACAGACGATGGGTCAATACTCATGAGTACGATGGGTTAATACGCACGAGTCAGTATTAGCGTGATGAGAAATAGCTAGGAGTCTCTCGTGGCGTGAGCGATAGATACGAATTGTGGTGGACGAGGTGAGCGATAGATACGAATTGTGGTGGACGAGGTGAGCGATAGATACGAATTGTGGTGGACGAGGTGAGCGATAGATACGAATTGTGGTGGACGAGGTGAGCGATAGATGCGAATTGTGGTGGATGAGGTGAGCGATAGATGCGAATTGTGGTGGACGAGGTGAGCGATAGATACGAATTGTGGTGGACGAGGTGAGCGATAGATAGGAATTGTGGTGGATGAGGTGAGCGATAGATAGGAATTGTGGTGGACGAGGTGAGCGATAGATACGAATTGTGGTGGATGAGGTGAGCGATAGATACGAATTGTGTTGGACGAGGTGAGCGATAGATGCGAATTGTGGTGGACGAGGTGAGCGATAGATAGGAATTGTGGTGGACGAGGTGAGCGATAGGTGCGAATTGTGGTGGACGAGGTGAGCGATAGATACGAATTGTGGTGGACGAGGTGAGCGATAGATACGAATTGTGGTGGACGAGGTGAGCGATAGATACGAATTGTTGTAGATGAGGTGAGAAATAGATGCGAATTGTGGTGGACGAGGTGAGCGATAGATACGAATTGTGGTGGACGAGGTGAGCGATAGATACGAATTGTGGTGGACGAGGTGAGCGATAGATACGAACTGTGGTGGACGAGGTGAGCGATAGATACGAATTGTGGTGGACGAGGTGAGCGATAGATACGAATTGTGGTGGACGAGGTGAGCGATAGATACGAATTGTGGTGGACGAGGTGAGCGATAGATACGAATTGTGGTGGACGAGGTGAGCAATAGATACGAATTGTGGTGGACGAGGTGAGAAATAGATGCGAATTGTGGTGGACGAGGTGAGCGATAGATACGAATTGTGGTGGACGAGGTGAGCGATAGATGCGAATTGTGATGGACGAGGTGAGCGATAGATGCGAATTGTGGTGGACGAGGTGAGCGATAGATACGAATTGTGGTGGACGAGGTGAGCGATAGATGCGAATTGTGGTGGACGAGGTGAGCGATAGATACGAATTGTGGTGTACGAGGTGAGAAATACCTAGGGAGGGCCTTATCGCTGTACCTGGTGGGCGTGGGTGAAATCTGTGGACCGTGGGAAAATCTGGGAGAGCCTGA
>NC_092268.1:4196412-4208912 GCF_036320965.1 Panulirus ornatus | reverse complement strand
AAAATAAGGATAGAATGGTAGGGAAATAAGGGTGGAATGGGAGGGGAAATAAGGGTGGAATGGGAGGGAAATAAGGGTGGAATGGGAGGGGAAATAAGGATGGAATGGTAGGGAAATAAGGGTGGAATGGGAGGGGAAATAAGGGTGGAATGGGAGGGAAAATAAGGGTGGAATGGGAGGGAAAATAAGGGTGGAATGGGAGGGAAATAAGGGTGGAATGGGAGGGAAATAAGGGTGGAATGGGAGGGGAAAATAAGGATAGAATGGTAGGGAAATAAGGGTGGAATGGGAGGGGAATAAGGGTGGAATGGGAGGGGAAATAAGGGTGGAATGGGAGGGGAAATAAGGGTGGAATGGGAGGGGAATAAGGGTGGAATGGGAAGGGAAATAAGGGTGGAATGGGAGGGGAATAAGGGTGGAATGGGAGGGGAAATAAGGGTGGAATGGGAGGGAAACTAATGGTGGAATGGGAGAGAAATAAGGGTGGGAGGAGAAATAAGGATGGAATGGGAGGGAAATAAGGGTGGAATGGGAGGGAAATGAGGGTGGAATGGGAGGGAAAATAAGGGTGGAATGGGAGGGAACTAAGGTTGGAATGGGAGGGGAAATAAGGGTGGAATGGGAGGGAACTAAGGTTGGAATGGGAGGGGAAATAAGGGTGGAATGGGAGGGAAATAAGGGTGGAATGGGAGGGAGGGGGTAAAGGGGGCCGGGGTTATGTGGGGGGGGGAGGAAGGGGTAAAAGGGGGGGGTTATATGGGAATAGTTGGTAGGAATATCTGGAATGGGGGGGTGGGGGGGGGCTCGTGGACGGTGTTGTGACTGGAATGGGAATGAAGGGGGTTTACATCATCGTATTTAAGGGGTTAAGTTGCATGTAAGGGGTTAACTTAGCGTATTTAAGGGGTTAAGTTGTCGTATTTAAGGGGTTAACTTAGCGTATTTAAGGGGTTAAGTTGTCGTATTTAAGGGGTTAACTTAGCGTATTTAAGGGGTTAAGTTGTCGTATTTAAGGGGTTAACTTAGCGTATTTAAGGGGTTAAGTTGTCGTATTTAAGGGGTTAACTTAGCGTATTTAAGGGGTTAAGTTGTCGTATTTAAGGGGTTAACTTAGCGTATTTAAGGGGTTAAGTTGTCGTATTTATGAGGTCAGCTGACATCCGTTTGGTTGTGTATGTGACCTTAGAGAGAGAGAGAGAGAGAGAGAGAGAGAGGGAGAGAGAGAGAGAGAGAGAGAGAGAGAGAGAGAGAGAGAGAGAGAGAGAGAGAGAGAGAGAGGGAGAGAGAGCGAGAGAGAGAGAGAGAGAGAGAGCGAGAGAGAGAGAGAGAGAGAGAGAGAGAGAGAGAGAGAGAGAGAGAGAGAGAGAGAGAGTAGTTGGAACTTCACAAGATGTTTATATTTTTTTTTTACGAACTACATTAACGCATGTCGCTTGCTAGGCGACGTGCGTTACGCTAAGTGACTTGCGTAACACTAGGTGCCATGCGTAATGCTAGGTGACGTGCGTAACAACAGGTGACGTGCGTAACAACAGGTGACGTGTGTAACGCTAGGTGACGAGCGTAACGCTAGGAGACGTGCGTAACACTAGGTGACGTGCGTAATGCTAGGTGACGTGCGTCACGCTGCGTAACGCTGCCCCACAGTGGGGGGTCCCCCCCCCCCCGTCAGTGTCACCAGGGTCGCGTGACCTTTACCCCACGTGACCTTCCTGCGCCTCTGACCTTTACCCCCCCCTTCCCCCCTCCCCCCTCCCCCCTCCCCCCGGCTTAAAGTAGACGGATCCTGGAATAGGGCGGGGGGGGGGGAGTGTTCCAGGTGAGTCGCACCTGGAAGAGACCTGGAGCCATCCAGCTGTACTCAAGGCGTCCAGGACAGGTCATGGGGGCAGCTGTATGTACACAGGTCATGGGGGCAGCTGTATGTACACAGGTCATGGGGGCAGCTGTATGTACACAGGTCATGGGGGCAGCTGTATGTACACAGGTCATGGGGGCAGGTGTATGTACACAGGTCATGGGGGCAGCTGTATGTACACAGGTCATGGGGGCAGGTGTATGTACACAGGTCATGGGGCAGCTGTATGTACACAGGTCATGGGGGCAGCTGTATGTACACAGGTCATGGGGGCAGCTGTATGTACACAGGTCATGGGGGCAGCTGTATGTACACAGGTCATGGGGGCAGGTGTGTGTACACAGGTCATGGGGGCAGCTGTATGTACACAGGTCATGGGGCAGCTGTATGTACACAGGTCATGGGGGCAGCTGTATGTACACAGGTCATGGGGGCAGGTGTATGTACACAGGTCATGGGGGCAGCTGTATGTACACAGGTCATGGGGGCAGGTGTATGTACACAGGTCATGGGGGCAGCTGTATGTACACAGGTCATGGGGGCAGGTGTATGTACACAGGTCATGGGGGCAGCTGTATGTACACAGGTCATGGGGGCAGGTGTGTATACACAGGTCATGGGGGCAGCTGTATGTACACAGGTCATGGGGGCAGGTGTGTATACACAGGTCATGGGGGCAGGTGTATGTACACAGGTCATGGGGGCAGCTGTATGTACACAGGTCATGGGGCAGGTGTATGTACACAGGTCATGGGGGCAGCTGTATGTACACAGGTCATGGGGGCAGCTGTATGTACACAGGTCATGGGGGCAGCTGTATGTACACAGGTCATGGGGGCAGCTGTATGTACACAGGTCATGGGGGCAGGTGTATGTACACAGGTCATGGGGGCAGCTGTATGTACACAGGTCATGGGGGCAGGTGTATGTACACAGGTCATGGGGGCAGCTGTATGTACACAGGTCATGGTGGCAGGTGTATGTACACAGGTCATGGGGGCAGCTGTATGTACACAGGTCATGGTGGCAGGTGTGTATACACAGGTCATGGGAGCAGCTGTATGTACACAGGTCATGGGGGCAGCTGTATGTACACAGGTCATGGGGGCAGCTGTATGTACACAGGTCATGGGGGCAGGTGTATGTACACAGGTCATGGGGGCAGCTGTATGTACACAGGTCGTGGGGGCAGCTGTATGTACACAGGTCATGGGGGCAGCTGTATGTACACAGGTCATGGGGGCAGCTGTATGTACACAGGTCATGGGGGCAGGTGTATGTACACAGGTCATGGGGGCAGCTGTATGTACACAGGTCATGGGGGCAGGTGTATGTACACAGGTCATGGGGGCAGCTGTATGTACACAGGTCATGGGGGCAGGTGTATGTACACAGGTCATGGGGGCAGGTGTATGTACACAGGTCATGGGGGCAGCTGTATGTACACAGGTCATGGGGGCAGGTGTATGTACACAGGTCATGGGGGCAGGTGTATGTACACAGGTCATGGGGGCAGCTGTATGTACACAGGTCATGGGGGCAGCTGTATGTACACAGGTCATGGGGGCAGCTGTATGTACACAGGTCATGGGGGCAGGTGTATGTACACAGGTCATGGGGGCAGCTGTATGTACACAGGTCATGGGGGCAGGTGTATGTACACAGGTCATGGGGGCAGCTGTATGTACACAGGTCATGCGCCCCCCCTTCCTCCCCCCCTCCCCCCTCTCTCCTTACACCCCCCCATTCAATATACCCCTCGTATGTACGACCTTCAACCACCCTCTCCCCTGGCTGGGTACAGCATCTCTCTCTCTCTCTCTCTCTCTCTCTCTCTCTCTCTCTCTCTCTCTCTCTCTCTCTCTCTCTCTCTCTCTCCCTCCCTCTGAACTCCTTCTTGATAGCAGTGAGGACAGTGCCAAGCCACCATCCCTCCACCCCACCCCCACCTCACCCCCATCTCTCTCTCTCTCTCTCTCTCTCTCTCTCTCTCTCTCTCTCTCTCTCTCTCTCTCATATCTCTCTGGTCCGTAGCGTCGCTGATCTCGTGTCTTCCCTATGGCGTGATCGCCCCCTTCTGTCGCCAGCCAGCCAGCCAGCCAGTGGCGACAGAAGGGGAGATTAATCGCTTTAATCTCTGGGGGGGGGGGGTGAGGAGGAGGGGGAGGGGTGAGGAGGAGGAGGGGGGGTATGTGTCACTCTCTGGGGGCATAATTCACACGCGCCCCCGGAAGACGGGGACTTGCACCTGGACCAAGGGGAGGAGGGGGGTATTTTTAGAGGGGGGGGGTGGTTGGGGAGAGGAGAGGGAGGTACTGCTGCTTGCGCCCCCTCCCCCCCAATAGTCTCCCCCCGTAATCTCCCCAGATGAGGGAGAGGGGGCGCGTGTGGTCATAGATCTGTGTTCACCTGGGTGTTAACCACCCCCACCTGCTCCCCACATCTCTCCCCACGTCATGGTTTGAACTACCTCCCTGGCACCCCACTCCCCCGCCCTCGTCACCCCGCACATGCCTTGCGTCACGGGGCGCCCCGCCCCGCCCCGCCTCGCCCCGCATCAAAAAAAAGCTGTTCAAAGTCAGTAACCACACGTCCCCAAACCAGCTATTTTAGGGAAGCGAGTCTAACCCTTGCCGTGCTCCCCCCTCCCCCACGCCCACACACGCCCACACACACGCCCACACCTGTCCTTGGCAAGTGGGCGGCGTGGGGAGGGGGGCGTTCTCTGGGACGGGGTGTGGGGGGGTGAACAAGGGGGGGTTCATCAATGCATTTCTTCCCTGCTGGCCTTCATGAGAGAGGGTTGTGGTTGGTTTGGTCGTACCGTCGTGTGTTCAAGGGTCGTACCGTCGTGTGTTCAAGGGTCGTACCTTCGTGTGTTCAAGGGTCGTACCGTCGTGTGTTCAAGGGTCGTACCGTCGTGTGTTCAAGGATCGTACCGTCGTGTGTTCAAGGATCGTACCGTCGTGTGTTCAAGGGTCGTACCGTCGTGTGTTCAAGGGTCGTACTGTCGTGTGTTCAAGGGTCGTACCGTCGTGTGTTCAAGGGTCGTACCGTCGTGTGTTCAAGGATCGTACCGTCGTGTGTTCAAGGGTCGTACCGTCGTGTGTTCAAGGGTCGTACCGTCGTGTGTTCAAGGGTCGTACCGTCGTGTGTTCAAGGGTCGTACCGTCACACAAGATGACCTAGGCCATGTTAACATCTTTGTAAACACACTCTTCCCCCCCCCCACCTCCCTCCCTCTCCCCCCCACCTGTCCACGACACATTCACAAGACGACCCCCCTCCACCCCTCCCCCCCCCCTATAGTCGTCTGGCACTCCACGGCAGAGCCAAAAACTATATATAAACTTTGGCCATATTGTGGCGCCAAGTATTACCTCATATACTTTGGCAAATCTTGTGAACTTTGGAAAGGAAAAAAATACCTTGCAGGATGGGGTGATAGAGGGGGGGATGGTGATGGTGGTGGGTTAAGGTGTGTAGCCAGAGGGGGGGGTTGTTTACAGACTGTCCTTGTAAAATGTCCCCTCATAGATTTACAACTGCTGGGAAGTGAAAAAAAGGATTTATATATAGATTCTCTGTGTGTAAATGTTAGCGTCTTAATGTAAAACATTTACAGATCTTTTTGGTAAATTTGCAACCTGGAAATAAACTGGTATTCAGGATTCTCTGTGTGTAAATGCTAGCGTCCCGCTGTAAAACATTTACAAACTTTGCCTGGTTTATGATGAGACATTGGTTCATTTGGATGTGTTCTTAGGGGAAATATTTACAAACTTCGAATTTTTAGGAAAATCATTTACACTATTTTACAACTCTTTGATAATTATGAATATCTTGAAATTAATTTTTTTGTTTTACAAAATTTGGATCAAATTCATTTACACTATTTTACAACTCTTTGATAATTATGAATATCTTGAAATTAATTTTTTTTTTTACAAAATTTGGCTCAAATTTATTTACACTATTTTACAACTCTTTGATAATTATGAATATCTTAAAATATTTTTTTTTACATAATTTGGCTCAAATTCATTTACATTATTTTACAACTCTTTGATAATTATGAATATCTTGAAATTATTATTTGTTTTACAAAATTTGGCTCATGTAAAAGAAATTATGTCTAGGCCGAACGCTGCTATTGGTGGAAAGGCTATTTTTTTCCCCCCAAGTCCCGCCCACGCCTTACTCTCCACCAATCATGGGCAGTTAGGGGTATGGTATCGCTATACCAAGCCCCGCCCACGGCTTTACTCACCACCAATCACGGGCACTTTGTGGTATGATGTCACTGTACTAAGTCCCGCCCCCCTCCCACGCCATACTCTCCACCAATCATAGGCTGTTTTGGTGCACGATATCGCGAGGAGATATTATCTAAAGTGTTTATTTGTATCTGTTTGTTGTTTTGCTTCGTTTTATAACTTTTGGTAAAGTTTTTAAAGTTTTTTTTAAGTTGTTGGGTAGTTTGGCCATATGTTGTTGTTGTTGTTATTGTGGAAATAATGAGGTTGTTGGATATGTTGTTAGCGAAGGTGTACAAGGTGGTTGGTAATTACCTCACGACGTCTTTGATTGGTCGTGGTTGCCAGAGCTCAACGATCCAATTATGTCGTTGTTTACTATTTAAGACGCGCTGATTGGCGGAGGGGGTTGGTTAGCACTAAGCCCCGCCCATGCTTGAGCCTCTACCAATCACATTGCGTGCTGGGGATTTAAGACGTGGGTGGGGGGGGGGGGGGTTGTTGCTGCGCCGCCTGACACCCCATTTTCTATTCCACACTAATGTGTTGTCTTCCTCCTCCTGTGTCTTGTCTTCCTCCTCTTGCTGAGGTGTAAGTCGTAGATGGGGGTTCGAACCCCAGGCTGGGGTTGTGGTGGGTTGTGGCACGTCACAACCGGCGACTTATGGTCAACAAGGCCAATTGGGTAGTTCACAACCCTCATAACGGTGTCTAATTACCAGCTGCCAAGCCTTGTTAAGGGCGTTCCCTGCGCCACGAACTGCTGTAGGGTAATTACGGCGACGTCCACACGCGAATCACCTCATTTCTCAGTCGTCATTAACTACTCATTAGGTCATGAACGACCCCGGGGGCGAAACGGCTGTTAACGAGGACCCCGGGAGCAGATCATGGTCTTAATTGGCTGTTGGATGATTGAAGACGTAGGGAGGTAGGGTCATCAAACAGCCGAATTGGGTCGTTAAGGTCCAATTCAGTCGTTTAAGGGCGGGGTGGGGGGGGGGGGGGAGATGTATTGTTTGAGTTGAAGGGGGAGGAGCGAGGAATTGGGTCGTTTGGGGGATTTGTTGGTTGGGATTGTTAAGTTGTAACGATGATGGGGATTGGGTAGGGCCATGTTGTGGGACGGTGTCTGTCCCATTGTGGGATAGAATCTCTTGTTTCCTTTCCATGTGGTTTTTTCAGTATATATATATATATATATATATATATATATATATATATATATATATATATATATATATATATATATTCCTATGAGTCCACGGGGGGAAATGAAACAGGATAAGTTGCCAAGTGCACTTTCGTGTCATAATCACATCATCATCAGGGGAGACACAAGAGAGAAATATAACAGTCACTTGATATATACATCCAAGAGACGAAGCTACGACGCCATTTGGCACTCATACGATATATATATATATATATATATATATATATATATATATGTATATATATATATATATATATATATATATATATATATATAACACTAAAAAATCCTAAATCCTTTAAATCTTTCCTTTTAACAACGGAATTTTTAGGGTTATTGTGTTGTGGTGAGGATTACACCGTACACACACACACACCAACACTGAGATTCGAACCCGGGTTCTGAATTGGCTGACGCGCAGCGGGGGTTCGAACCAACCAGCAGTGAGTCGCGTTGTTCCGAACGCGGGTTGTGTGCTCTCGCGCGGCTTCGCAAACAACCCCCGGAGACTCATAAGACTCTCGCTCTGCGGAAGAAAGGTTCGAACCCTGACCTATACTGCCTGTCCACCGTTGCGCAAACGACCCAGTTCGACTTGGTCCTGGAAACACAAGAAGGTCTCGTTCCATCTTCCTCCACGCAACACGCGAGTTGAAACACACACACACACACCAGGACACGGAAGAAAACGGGCGGCGGACCGACCACTGTGTGGGTGTTTGTGTATCGCGCTCCGGTGCGCGACGCCCATTAAGAAACTCGCAGGGTTCGAGTCCCTGTTGCCCTGGTGGTGAGATGATGAACATGAACCACATCTTGGATGACAAGCTTCTGGCTGAGTCAGCCCCGCTGACGTCATCCGCCGGCACCCCCCCAGCCGCCACCCCCCCAGCCGACGCTACCCCCCCTGCCGCAGCCGCCGCCGCCAGCCCCTGCTCGGCCGCAGGCGGCAGGAGGTACGTGTTCGGTTCCCTGGGGGGGTCCTCCAGCGTGGACGGGGTTGCCAACTTCACAGACTGGTCGGCGCCCATCACCCCGACCATGAATGGTCAGCCCCCAGGTGAGTCACTAGGCCCCCCAGGTGAGTCACTAGCCCCCCAGGTGAGTCACTAGACCCCCCAGGTGAGTCACTAGCCCCCCCAGGTGACTCACTAGCCCCCCAGGTGAGTCACTAGCCCCCCAGGTGAGTCACTAGACCCCCAGGTGAGTCACTAGCCCCCCCAGGTGAGTCACTAGCCCCCCAGGTGAGTCACTAGCCCCCCCAGGTGACTCACTAGCCCCCCAGGTGAGTCACTAGCCCCCCAGGTGAGTCACTAGCCCCCCAGGTGAGTCACTAGCCCCCCCAGGTGACTCACTAGCCCCCCAGGTGAGTCACTAGCCCCCCAGGTGAGTCACTAGCCCCCCCAGGTGAGTCACTAGCCCCCCCAGGTGAGTCACTAGCCCCCCAGGTGAGTCACTAGCCCCCCAGGTGAGTCACTAGCCCCCCAGGTGAGTCACTAGCCCCCCAGGTGAGTCACTAGCCCCCCCAGGTGAGTCACTAGCCCCCCCAGGTGAGTCACTAGCCCCCCCAGGTGAGTCACTAGCCCCCCCAGGTGACTCACTAGCCCCCCAGGTGAGTCACTAGCCCCCCAGGTGAATCACTAGCCCCCCAGGTGAGTCACTAGCCCCCCAGGTGAGTCACTAGCCCCCCAGGTGAGTCACTAGCCCCCCAGGTGAGTCACTAGCCCCCCAGGTGAGTCACTAGCCCCCCAGGTGAGTCACTAGCCCCCCCAGGTGAGTCACTAGCCCCCCAGGTGAGTCACTAGCCCCCCCAGGTGAGTTACTAGCCCCCCAGGTGAGTCACTAGCCCCCCAGGTGAGTCACTAGCCCCCCAGGTGAATCACTAGCCCCCCAGGTGAGTCACTAGCCCCCCCAGGTGAGTCACTAGCCCCCCAGGTGAGTCACTAGCCCCCCCAGGTGAGTCACTAGCCCCCCCAGGTGAGTCACTAGCCCCCCAGGTGAGTCACTAGCCCCCCAGGTGAGTCACTAGCCCCCCAGGTGAGTCACTAGCCCCCCCAGGTGAGTCACTAGCCCCCCCAGGTGACTCACTAGCCCCCCAGGTGAGTCACTAGCCCCCTAGGTGAGTCACTAGCCCCCCAGGTGAGTCACTAGCCCCCCCAGGTGAGTCACTAGCCCCCCCAGGTGAGTCACTAGCCCCCCAGGTGAGTCACTAGCCCCCCAGGTGAGTCACTAGCCCCCCAGGTGAGTCACTAGCCCCCCAGGTGAGTCACTAGCCCCCCAGGTGAGTCACTAGCCCCCCAGGTGAGTCACTAGCCCCCCAGGTGAGTCACTAGCCCCCCAGGTGAGTCACTAGCCCCCCAGGTGAGTCACTAGCCCCCCCAGGTGAGTCACTAGCCCCCCAGGTGAGTCACTAGCCCCCCAGGTGAGTCACTAGCCCCCCAGGTGAGTCACTAGCCCCCCAGGTGAGTCACTAGCCCCCCAGGTGAGTCACTAGCCCCCCAGGTGAGTCACTAGCCCCCCAGGTGAGTCACTAGCCCCCCAGGTGAGTCACTAGCCCCCCCAGGTGAGTCACTAGCCCCCCCAGGTGAGTCACTAGCCCCCCAGGTGAGTCACTAGCCCCCCAGGTGAGTCACTAGCCCCCCAGGTGAGTCACTAGCCCCCCAGGTGAGTCACTAGCCCCCCAGGTGAGTCACTAGCCCCCCAGGTGAGTCACCAGCCCCCCAGGTGAGTCACTAGCCCCCCCAGGTGAGTCACTAGCCCCCCAGGTGAGTCACTAGCCCCCCAGGTGACTCACTAGCCCCCCCAGGTGAGTCACTAGCCCCCCCAGGTGAGTCACTAGCCCCCCCAGGTGAGTCACTAGCCCCCCAGGTGAGTCACTAGCCCCCCAGGTGAGTCACGAGGTAAGCCACCATATATACATATGTACATGTACATGTGTAATATTGCCACATATATTCGGCCACGAGCACTACTTGTGTAGCTTCCTAGTAACACGAAGTACTTCTCTCTCATCATTGGACCGTGTTCAATCCTCTCCCCCATTTTCCTGTTGATGGTCTGTGAGTCCACGTTTCCCCCGGGTTCGAACCCCACCACCACCTCCCCCCTTCCCTTTCTCACACAGTTCGAGGGGAACAGCCCCCCCCAACCCCAGCTCACACCCCCCCCCCATCGCTCAGAACCCGCTCCCCCCCTCCCCTCCCCCAGAACGCGTGCTCAATCAGCGTTCCATCCGTATCTCAAGAGAGACGTCCCGGAACCCCCCCCCCCCGCCCCCCCGCCCCCCCACACCCCGTTTTCTGCGGAAGCACTCGAAAGCCATTCTCTGATTGGCTCTTAACCACATCTCGTGGTGGGGGAAGGGGGAGGATAGGTGTCTTGGGGGGGGGGGAGTAACCCGAGCGTTCTTATTGGTCCAAGTGGGAGGGAAGGGGGAAGAGAAGGGGAAGGGGGGAGGAGAAGGGGAAGGGGAAGGGGAGAGATGGATATAGTGGTTCATATCATTCTAGCCGTCGACTCTCTCCCAGGAGAGAGAGAGAGAGAGAGAGAGAGAGAGAGAGAGAGAGAGAGAGAGAGAGAGAGAGAGAGAGAGAGAGAGAGACCCCCATTTCCCACCCGGTCCATTTTCCCATTTCTTTTCTTTCTTTCATCGCTCTCGCCTCTCCTCTTGTTGTTGTTGTTGTTGTTGTTGTTGTTTGGAGTTTCCAGTTCTCTTTCTGACGCCCCTTCCTCCCCCTCCCATTTCCCTACCCCCATTTCCTACCCCCATTTCCCTACCTCCATTTCCTACCCCCATTTCCCTACCTCCATTTCCCTACCCCCATTTCCTACCCCATTTCCCTACCCCCATTTCCTACCCCCATTTCCCATCCCCCCTTTTCCTACCCCCATTTCCCTACCCCCATTTCCTACCCCCATTTCCCTACCTCCATTTCCCTACCTCCATTTCCCTACCCCCATTTCCCTACCTCCATTTCCCTACCCCCATTTCCCTACCCCCATTTCCCTACCCCATTTCCCTACCCCCATTTCCCTACCCCCATTTCCCTACCCCCATTTCCCTACCTCCATTTCCTACCCCATTTCCCTACCTCCATTTCCTACCCCATTTCCCTACCCCCATTTCCCTACCCCCATTTCCCTACCTCCATTTCCCTACCTCCATTTCCCTACCTCCATTTCCCTACCTCCATTTCCCTACCCCCATTTCCCTACCTCCATTTCCTACCCCCATTTCCCTACCCCCATTTCCCTACCCCCATTTCCCTACCTCCATTTCCCTACCCCCATTTCCCTACCCCCATTTCCCTACCCCCATTTCCCTACCTCCATTTCCCTACCCCCATTTCCCTACCCCCATTTCCCTACCCCATTTACCCTACCTCCATTTCCCTACCCCCATTTCCCTACCCCCATTTCCCTACCTCCATTTCCTACCCCCATTTCCCTACCCCCATTTCCCTACCCCCATTTCCTACCCCATTTCCCTACTCCATTTCCCTACCCTCCATTTCCCTACCCCCATTTCCCTACCCCCATTTCCCTACCCCCATTTCCCTACCCCATTTCCCTACCCCCATTTCCCTACCCCCATTTCCCTACCCCCCATTTCCCTACCCCCATTTCCCTACCCCCCCTCCTACATCTCAAAGGCCTTTTGATTGTAGCCTCATTGATTGGAAGGCGCCGGTCGCCGAGATTGGGAATGGCTAATGTAGGCCGAGTTGGTTCGCCTAACCCACACGAGACGTTTTCTTTCTCGAGACCGGGAGCTTTGAGTGGTCATAAACTCGCAATTTATTGGCAGGGTTCGAATCTCACGTGGCCTCTCCTACCTTTACGATATTTACGATTGCGATTCAATCGTAAATTCACTAGTAACGATATATATATATATATATATATATATATATATATATATATATATATATATATATATATATATATATATATATATTAATTTTGCTTTGTCGCTGCCTCCCACGTTTGCGAGGTAGCGCAAGGAAACAGACGAAAGAAATGGCCCAACCCCCCCCCCCATACACATGTATATACATACGTCCACACACGCAAATATACATACCTACACAGCTTTCCATGGTTTACCCCAGACGCTTCACATGCCTTGATTCAATCCACTGACAGCACGTCAACCCCGGTATACCACAGC
>NC_092268.1:4158912-4191412 GCF_036320965.1 Panulirus ornatus | reverse complement strand
GGAGAGAGGAGGGGGAAGGGGGGAGAGGGGATGGGGAAGGGGAAAGGGGGAACTGGGGAGATCTCTTTCCAATGTGCCTAGTGTACATGGAGATGGGGGGGGTGTTTGGGGGTAAGGGGAAAAGGGGGGAAAAAGGAAATGGGAGAAAAGAGAGAAAAATAGAGGAGAGAGAGAGAGAAGAAGAAGAGATAGGAAAAAAGAGTGCTTAAAACCAAGCGGTGGGAAGGAAAAAAAAGTTAACAACTCCCATTCTGAGGGGTTTCCAAAGCCCTTACTTCATCGCTGGGCAATCGACAGTTTGTTGTCGTAGTCGTCTTTTAAATTTTTTGTGTCCCGTATTCTTTCTGTTTGTCCCTTTTTTGTCTAAAAAAGTCGTGTTGTCCCCTATGTCTGTTTTTTGTACCTCTTTGGTTCTGTATGTCCCAAGTCTTTGTTTTTATGTCGTCTGTTTGTCGTATCCCTTTTTTTTCCCCGTGTTCTGTATTTTTTGTTCTGTTGTTTTTGTTTTTTTTTATGTCCGTTTCTATATCGTTTTTTGTGTCTGTAAGCCTTTTTTTGTTTTGGGTTTTTTATGTTGTGTTCATATTTTTGTGTCTTTGCCCGTATTTCCCGTATGTTTTTGTTTTTGTATGTCTTTTGTTCTGTATTTTTGGCGAAATACCCTCACTTTCTTCTTCCAATCCCTTTAGGGAATTTTAAGTCCCCTTTAAAATTTCAAAAAAATCCTTTATTTTTTTTGTTTAATTCCACTTTTAAATATAAAAATAAAAGGGTTTTGTGATTCACAAGGTCTTCAACTCCTCTTTGGCAACGCTGGTAAGAAAACAAATACGATCGCGGTCATTTTTTTTCTTTGGTAAACTGGGCAACAAAAAATTTTAAATAAATTTTAAATATTATATATAAAATATATTTTTATATATTTAAAACCCAGGATTGATATAGTAAATCGGGAAAGATATATGTATTAGGTCTTCCTACTGATGTATTCATAATATTTTATCGTAAAATTTTTTTTATTTAAAAATGACATTTGCGCGCCATATTTTTTTCAGGGTTAAATTACTGTATTTCTTGGCGTTTTTTATTTTTTATAATCTTTCCGTCCAATACACTCCAACACTCTTTCATTTAATGAATTTAGATTTAAAGGTGAATTTTACGGGCGGGTAAAACACGAGCGATTTTTAAAAATTGACGTGGAAAAATTCGATGTAAATATATGATCGCCATATGGCAATATCGCCCGAGCCGAGTTGCCATTTCCAATCTTCGTTTATCGCTTTGATTTCTCTCCTAAAATACCTCTTTGCAAACTTTTCTATCTTATTTCCATCGCCGATTTTTTTAGATATATATATTTCCTGCCGCTCCCACTCTATCACCAGATTCGCTGGGCGTTTTTTCCCTATTTTTTCCCAAAAAATAAGGCGATGTTTCCCTGGATATAATTGCCAGTTTGCCGCTAGATTACCTCATCAGCCACGTTTGGCGGGGGTTTATATTGGCGACTCAGGCACGTTCCCCGCCAAATGTTACCGGGTCGGTGAGTGTTGCGATTTATGAAGAATTTATTGACATTTTTGTGTTGTTTTCATGAGTGAGGTGTTGCTATAGTATATAATGCTTATATTATAGCTTTCCCGACATTGCTGGAGGAAAGTATATGGTATATTTTCTATATATCTAAGGAAGGCAATATTGAGTGTGTCTTCACTTTAGGTAATTCTCTTGTTTTGAATTGTCTTGTTGTCTCTTGTTTGTGTTGCAGTGCTTAACCTCCCCTTGTGTTGTGAGGTTATGAACTATTTATCTACTAGTGTTGTGGTTGTGTTGTGAGGTTATGAACTATTTATCTACTAGTGTTGTGGTTGTGTTTGTGAGGTTATGAACCATTTATCTACTAGTGTTGTGTGTGTTGTGAGGTTATGAACCATTTATCTACAGTGTTTGGTTTTTGTTGTGGGTTATGAACTAAAATTTTTCTACATAGTGTTGGGTTGTGTTGTGAGGTTATGAACTATTTATCTACTAGTGTTGTGGTTGTGTTGTGAGGTTATGAACCATTTATCTACTAGTGTTGTGGTTGTGTTGTGAGGTTATGAACCATTTATCTACTAGTGTTGTGGTTGTGTGTAGGGTTTTGAACTATTTTTCTACAGTGTTTGTGTTTTGTTTATTTTTGAACCATTTAATTCTACTAGTGTTTGGTTGTGTTTGAGGTTATGAACCTTTATCTATATTTGTGGGTTTTGTTTTAGGGTTTTTAACATTTTTCTACTAGTGTTTGGTTGTTTGGGGGTTATAAATATTTATCTACCCATGTTGTTTTGGGGTTTTGAGGTTATGAACTATTATCTAAATATTTTTTGGTTTGTTGAGGTTATAACCATTTTTCTACTAGGGTTTTGGTTGTTTTATTAAAGAACCATTTTTCTACTATTTTTTGGTTGTTTGTAGTAAGAACCTTTATCTACTAGTGTTGTGGTTGTGTGAGTTTACTATTTATCACTATGTTTGGTTTGTTGGAGGGTTTGGGAATATAAACTACTAGGTTGTGGTGTTTGTGAGGGTTTTAACTATTATTTTACTAGGTTGTGGTTTGTTGTAGGGTTTTTAAAAAATTTAATACATGTTGTTTTTGGAGGTATGAACCATTTTCTACTATTTGTGGGTTTTGGTTTGAGGGTTTAACCATTTATCACTAGTTTGGGGTTTGTTTGATTAGAACCATTTATCTACTAGTTTTTGGGGTTTTGTTTTGGGGTTATACCTTTATCTACTATGGGGTTTTTGTTTGGGTTATGAACTATTATCTACTTTTTGGTTTTTTAGGATAACTATTTATCTACTATTTTTTTTTTTGTTTATAACTTTATCTCTAGTGTTGTGTTGTGTTTGTGAAGGGAAAGAAAACCCTTTTCTACTATGTTTTTGGTTTTGTTTTGAGGTTATAACCATTTATTCACATTTTTGTGGTTGTGTTGTGAGGTTAGAACTATTTATCTAAAATGTTGTGTTGGTTTGAGGTTTTAACCATCACTACTATTTTTAACCCGCTTCCTTCATGTAAAAAAAAATAGGGAGGTCAAGGGGGCTTTTAACCACCAAAGGAAAAGGTTTGGGGGGGAGCTTATAACCAACAAGGGGGAAGGGGAAGGGGTGGGGGGCTTAACTACCAATGGGGGGAAAATAGTAACTTAGAACCAGCCAATGGGGGGAAAAGGGGAGTGGGAGCTTAAGAACCAACCAGTGGGGAGGAGAGGGGAGGGGACTTTTTAACCACCATGGGAGGGATTATGGGGGGCTTATGACCCCCAAGGGGGGTGGGGATTTATGAAAACCCCCAGGGGGAGGAAGGGGGTAAGCTTAAACCACCAATGGGAGGGGGGGAAGGTGATAGGGGCTTAAAATCACCAAGGGGGGGAAATATGGGGGGGACTTTTAAACCAGCAGGGGGAGGGAACTGCCCTGGACAAAGGAATTTCAAGGCAAGAGTTTGGGGAGATTAGTATGTACATAGGTCCGGGGTTTTGGGGAGGGGGCCCCCCCCCCCCCCAATTTCCCCCCCCCTCCCCCGGTTTGGGGAGAATGGGGGGGAAAAGCTAAGGGAAGGGGTGAGGGGGGGATGGAGCGCAGGTCCTTTTAAAAAGGAAGTGATTACGGGGGAAAGGGGAGAAAAAACATTTCCAAAAGAATTTTTTCTTTTTGGGGTGGGGGGGGGAGGGAAAGGGGCATGTCGGGGCCAGAGAAGAGAGAGAGAAAGAGAGAGAGAGAGAGAGAGGAGAAGCATAACACCCCCTCCCTCTTCCCCCTCCCCTCTTCTCCCCCTCCCCTCTTCTCCCCCTCCCCTCTTCTCCCCTTGGCCCACTGGGGTTGTTGGTCACGCCGGGCCGGGGCCAAAGACTAACTAAATTACAAATGAAAAATTTTGGGGGACAGCAGCGGGGGTGGGGGTTGTGTTGTTTTGGTCCGAGTGGGTTTTGGGGTTTGTTTTTTAGTGTGGTGTGTGGTGTTTGGTTGAAGGTGGTGGTGGTTGTAGTGTGGGGGTGGGGTTTGGGTTGTATGTGGGGGTGTGGTGTTGTGGTTTTTTGGGTTCGTAGTGGGGGTTGGGGGTGTTTGGGTTGGTTGTGGTGGGGGATGGTGGTGTGGTTAGTGGGTGGGTGGGTTTAACAAAAAACCCCCTTAAAAAACCTCCACAGCAAAAAATATGAAATGACCAGGGGGCATTCGAAGCCTGGGGGAACATCCCCCCACCAACCCCCCCACAGTCAACCCACGTTCATATTACCCCCCCCTAGGAAAGGGGGGGTTTTCGATAAAAACACTACCTATATATAAATATATATAATAATAAAAATAATAAATTTTTATAAAATAAAAATATATATATATATAATATAATATTTTTTTAACTCCACCCCCCCTCCTCCCTTTCCCCCCCCCCTCACTCCCCCACCTTGGACCCACTCCCCATACACAAAGGCGGGGGGGGGGTGGGGGGTTCGTTAGGGTTTGGGGGGGGCATCGCCCCCACCTGACCCAAAGAGGCGAGAGGCTGTGTTAAAAGACCCCGCCCCCCCCCCCCCTCCCCTCTTTAAGGGAGTTATCGATCGTTAAAAAACCCCCCTTGCACTTGATCACATGATATATATATATTATATATAATAAATAAAATATTAAAAAAAATATTAATATATATATATATATATAAAATAATAAAAATATATACATACAAATATATATACAAATATATAACAAAATATATAATATAATATATATTATATATAATATATATATATAAAAATTATAAAATTTTTAAAATATATAAATATATATATATTTAAAAAATACAGGAATGCATGTACCCCCTTTTTAACCCAATTCATTGTGCCTCTTTAACCCCCTTTCGGGGGTCTGTTTTTCCCCCTCTCTCTCTCACTCTCCCCCCTCCCCTCAATTCTCTCGTCTCTCTCTCTCTCTCTCCTCCTCTCTCTCCCCTCCTCCCCTGACAGCAAGCAAAACCCCTTGAATGCGGGGGTTTGGGGATTTTGGGGGCGGGGGGGGGGGTCCCTCGTAACATGCCTTTACATATCTTGAACCCCTTTAACCCCTTTTTTTTTTAAAGGGGCTCCAGCCAACCACCCTTTACCACCAGTATAACCCCCCGGGCCCTTAAAGGGCCTTTTTAAACACCTAAGCTAGGGCCTGTAGAACCACTTAACTTAAGGACTGTTCTATATGTTCTCCATTTTTGTTCTTTCCCGGGAAAAAAAAGGCTTCCCTGTTCTCTGTACATAATCAAAAGATATTGTTCTCGTTTAAACATATAAATATTTTATATATATATTTTTTTTTTTTTTTTTTTTTTTTTTTTTTTTTTTTTATCTTTGTCGTGTCTCCCGCGTTTGGGGGTACCAAAGGGAAAAAACCCAAAAAAAATGCCCCAAACCCCCCCCCAAACCACATTCCTACACACGTCCCACAAAACGCAAATATAAAACCCCTAACATTTTCCATTTTCCCCCCCCGGACTTTCACATGCCTTGATTCAATCCACTGACAGCACGTAAACCCCCCTGTAACCACATCGCTCCAATTCACTCTATTCCTGCCCTCCTTTCACCCTCCTGCATTTAGAAGGCCCCGAACACACAAAATCTTTTCACTCCATCTTTCCACCCCAATTTGGTCCCCTCTTCTCCTCTTTCCCCCTCCACCTCCACACATATATCCTCTTGCAATCTTTCCTCACTCATTCCTCCAGGGCCCAAACCATTTCAAAAAAACCCCTCTTCTCTCTCCAACCCGCTCTTTTTATTTCCAAAATCCCTACCTTTACTTACAAAACTCGTCAAACCACCTCACACCACACATGTCTCAAACATCTCTTTTTCCAAACCCCCAAACCTCCTACGCACCTCTATCCAAGCCCACGCCTCGCAACCATACAAAAATGTGGAACTACATTCCTTCAAAAAAACCCATTTTGTTTTCCGGAAAAATTTTCTCGACTTCCACACATTTTTCAACTCCCAAAATTTTCCCCCCCTCCCCCACCCTATGACCCCCCTTCCGTTTCCCAAAGGTCCACGCTGACAGATCCCCCCGATATCTAAAACACTTCACTTCCTCCCCCCCTCACCATTCAAACCCCTCCCAATTTACTTGACCCTCAACCCTCTTACCTAATAAAACCTTTCTCTTATGACATTTACTCTAAAATTTTTTCTTCCACACACTTTAAACCCAAAATCCGTCACCACTTTTGCAAATTTCCACATGAATCCGCCCCACGCGTAAACAAAACACAACAACTACTTCACTCCCAAGACCTTTTCATCCCCCGAAAACTTTAAAACTTGCCCTCTTTTTCCCAAAAACCTTCATTTTCCTCCCCCAAAAAACCCCAACAAAAAAAAATTTAAACAACCAAGGAGACATCACAAAACCCCTGGCCCCAAACCAATTATATTTA
The DNA here is from genome assembly GCF_036320965.1 of Panulirus ornatus. NCBI lineage: Eukaryota > Metazoa > Arthropoda > Malacostraca > Decapoda > Palinuridae > Panulirus > Panulirus ornatus. The sequence goes on along the minus strand of NC_092268.1, from coordinate 4,184,934 downwards.
TAATATATATATATATAATATATATAAATATATATATATATATTATATATAATATATATTTATAAAAATAAAAAATATATATAAAAATTTTATATATATTATATATATTAAAATAAATATATAAATATATATATATATATATATAAAAAATTATAAAAATATACAAAAAGTGGGCACGTGATCCTAAATGGGGGCAAATTTACCTCGATCTGAGTGGCCTTATCAGAAGGGGACGTAAACTGATTTTTAATGGAGTTTTAAACCATTCTGATTGGGTTCCTGGGGTTGGAACACAACCCAAATTTACATTCATACCTCCTAATCTTTTTATTGGGCACCCTAGCCCCCCCCCCCCCTCTAATCCCGTTGGCTAATGAGAAGTATTTAGGGTTTAAGAAAAGGAAAAAAATTAGGGGATTTATTTGGTGTTACGACTCCACAAACGTCGGGGGAAACCATGGAAAAATTGTGGGGGGCCGGGTGTTTGGGAAAGGGGGCTGGTTTCGGGCATTATTACATACTTTTGAAAAACTGAGTTGGGCGAATGTCCTTTGATTCTTTTCCTAGCTACCTCGCGCACAGCGGGGGAGGGGGGTCATTGCATTTGGCGGGGGGGCACGGGAAAGGTTTAACAGACGTTTTGAATTTTTGTACATTGTTATTGGATTTGGGAAAGATGGTTTTTTGGGGATTATAAAGACAGCCCGGGGAAAAGAGATGAACGAATGGGCCTTTTGTTTTTTCCTAGCGCTACCTTCGCACACAGGGGGGGGGGGGTTTTTTTTTTGTTTTGGAGGTGGTGGGCCCCCCAACACTATCTATCTCCCCACACACCGTAGTGTGTGTTGTTTTGTGGTGTGGTTATGTGTGTGTTGGGGTGGGGTTTATGTTTTGTGTGTAAGTTGGTGTGTGGTGTTTTTTGTGTTGTGTTGTGTTTTATTTACATTTGGGTTGAATGCAAACATTGGGGGGAAAATTTTTTTTTTGTGCGGGGTGAAAAAGGGTTTTTGGGAGGCGTGGGGTGTGGTGGGGGGAGAGTGAGGCGTGGGTGGTGGGTGGGGGGAGAGGGAGGCGGGGGGTGTGGGTGGGGGGGGGAGATGTTTTGATGGGTTGGGGGGGCGTGTTGGAGGGTGTCAGAAGGCGTGGGTGCGTGTTGGAGGTGGTTTAGGCTTTGAGCTTGGGCTGGAGGGTGTTAAAGAGGCGTGGAGGCGTGTTGAAGGATGTCATTAGGCGTGGTGGGGGGCGTGTAGAATGTATAGTGGGTTGGGTGCATGTTGGAGGGTGTTTTGAGGCGTGGGGGCGTGTTGAAGGATCCAGTAGGCGTGGTGGGGGCGTGTAGAATGGTATCAGGAGGCGTGGGTGCATGTTGGAGGGTGCTTAGAGGCGTGTTAGAGGATGTTTAGAGGCGTGGGTGTCGTGTTGGAGGATGTCAGGAGGCGTGGTGGGGGGCGTGTAGAATGGTAATAGGAGGCGTGGGATGCATGTTTGAGGGTGTTTAGAGGCGTGGGAGGGTGTTAAGACGCGTGTTGGAGGATGTTTAGAGGCGTGGGGGTCGTGTTGGAGGATGTCAGGAGGCGTGGTGGGGGTCGTGGTGTAGGACGGCATGAGGAGGCGTGGTGGGTGGGTGGCGGGCGCGGCGCCTGTGGTATCTGTGTGATCAGGGGGCCACGCCGCCTCTTGTGGCCTGCTGAGTACACGCCCCACATTGTCACCCCCAGAGAAAGGGGGGGGTCAAGATAGTGCCACGCCACACCCCTCCCCCCCTGCTGCCCCCCCCCCCCCCCCGAGTGAGGTGGGGAGGTGAGAGTTCGGGGAGAGGGAGAGTGAGTTGGGTGGGTGAGTGAGAGGAGAGGGAAAGTGGTTAGGCCAGTGAGAGCTGTGTGAGAGTGCTGGTGAGGGTGGGAGAGTGGGTAGGTGAGTGAGAGGAGGGTGAGAGCTGTGTGAGGGAGGGAGAGTGGGTAGGTGAGTGAGAGGAGGGTGAGAGTGCTGGTGAGGGAGGGAGAGTGGGTAGGTGAGTGAGAGGAGAGGGTGAGAGTGCTGGTGAGGGTGGGAGAGTGGGTAGGTGAGTGAGAGGAGGGTGAGAGCTGTGTGAGGGAGGGAGCGTGGGTAGGTGAGTGAGAGGAGGGTGAGAGTGCTGATGAGGGAGGGAGAGTGGGTAGGTGAGTGAGAGGAGAGGGTGAGAGTTGTGTGAGAGTGCTGGTGAGGGTGGGAGAGTGGATAGGTGAGTGAGAGGAGAGGGTGAGAGCTCTGTGAGAGTGCTGGTGAGGGAGGGAGAGTGGGAAGGTGAGTGAGAGGAGAGGGTGAGAGTGCTGGTGAGGGAGGGAGAGTGGGTAGGTGAGTGAGAGGAGAGGGTGAGAGTGCTGGTGAGGGAGGGAGAGTGGGTAGGTGAGTGAGAGGAGAGGGTGAGAGCTGTGTGAGAGTGCTGGTGAGGGAGGGAGAGTGGGTAGGTGAGTGAGAGGAGAGGGTGAGAGCTGTGTGAGAGTGCTGGGCTGCCTGCTGGACACCAGCCAAGACACCTTCTTCATCCAGCTTTCCAGAACCCACTCTCCCTCCCTCCCTCCCTCCCTCCCTCCCACTCTCCCTCCTTCCCTCCCTCCCTCCCTCCCTCCCTCTCTCCCACTCTTCCTCCCTCCCTTCCTCCTTCCCTCCCTCCCTCCCTCCTTCCCTCCCTCCCTCCCTCCCTCCCTTCCGCTCATCTCCCCTTCCGGAGAAGCGCCTCTCACCCCCACCCCCCTTACGCTGGAACGCCCCCCCTCCTCCCCCCCCTACCCGGCGTCCTTTCCACTGGAACATCCCATCTCTTCCCCTGGAAAACCCGTGTCCCTTCCACTGTAGCGCCCCTTCCCACTGTAGCGCCCCTTCCCACTGTAGCGCCCCCGTCCCACTGTAGCGCCCCCGTCCCACTGTAGCGCCCCTTCCCACTGCAGCGCCCCGTCCCACTGCAGCGCCCCGTCCCACTGCAGCGCCCCGTCCCACTGCAGCGCCCCTGTCCCACTGTAGCGCCCCCGTCCCACTGTAGCGCCCCTTCCCACTGTAGCGCCCCTGTCCCTTCCACTGTAGCGCCCCCGTCCCACTGTAGCGCCCCCGTCCCACTGTAGCGCCCCTTCCCACTGTAGCGCCCCCGTCCCACTGTAGCGCCCCTTCCACTGTAGCGCCCCCGTCCCACTATAGCGCCCCTTCCACTGTAGCGCCCCCGTCCCACTGTAGCGCCCCCGTCCCACTGCAGCGCCCCCGTCCCACTGTAGCGCCCCTGTCCCTTCCACTGTAGCGCCCCCTTCCCACTGTAGCGCCCCTGTCCCACTGTAGCGCCCCTGTCCCACTGTAGCGCCCCTTCCCACTGTAGCGCCCCCGTCCCACTGTAGCGCCCCTTCCCACTGTAGCGCCCCCGTCCCACTGTAGCGCCCCCGTCCCACTGCAGCGCCCCCGTCCCACTGTAGCGCCCCTGTCCCTTCCACTGTAGCGCCCCCTTCCCACTGTAGCGCCCCTGTCCCACTGTAGCGCCCCTGTCCCACTGTAGCGCCCCTTCCCACTGTAGCGCCCCTGTCCCTTCCACTGTAGCGCCCCCGTCCCACTGCAGCACCCCTTCCCACTGTAGCGCCCCTTCCCACTGTAGCGCCCCCGTCCCACTGTAGCGCCCCTTCCCACTGTAGCAAACCCGTCCCACTGCAGCACCCCCGTCCCACTGTAGCGCCCCTGTCCCACTGTAGCGCCCCTGTCCCTTCCACTGCAGCACCCCCGTCCCACTGTAGCGCCCCCGTCCCACTATAGCGCCCCTGTCCCTTCCACTGCAGCACCCCCGTCCCACTGTAGCGCCCCTGTCCCACTATAGCGCCCCTGTCCCACTGTAGCGCCCCCGTCCCACTGTAGCGCCCCTGTCCCACCAGGGGAGACCTTCCCTTGCAGTAGATGGTCCCCCCAGGTCCCAGGCTGGGCTCGTGGGACGGGTAGACACAGGGAGCTATGATGAGATTTTGTGGTTGTGTTGGTGTATGTGGTGTTGTGTTGTGTTTTGTGTGACCCGTTACCATGGTGGACGTAGCCAGCCCTCCTTCCTTGTGTTGTGTAAACCCCCCCCGAGCACAGCAGTCGCGGAGAGAGAGAGAGAGAGAGAGAGAGAGAGAGAGAAGGAAGAGAGAGGAGAAAGAGAGAGTCACAACCCGGATCCTACCCCCTTGGTGACCTCAAAACCCCCCCCCCCCTTTGGGTGACCTTCCTCTGCTCCACTGCTGAAACTTGGGTCCTGGGAGGGTGGGGTGAAAAGGGAAAAAAAGGGAATTAAATAAGCAAGTTGGAAAAATGAAAAATAAAAGGGAAGGTAACTGAGGCCCCCCTAATCCCCAGGTGGCGGGGTCGGTTTTCGGAAGAAAAAACGTTACGTTTATATAACGAAGAACATGGTTGGGGTTTGTGCGGTAAATGTGGCACCCCGCAACCCCAGATTGTGGGGGCCAACATAATACAGGTGTATGATATGAGGGGGGTTTGGGGGTTTGTGGGTTTAGGAGGGGGTTAGTGGCATGAGGGGGTGTAGGTTTGAGGGAGGTGTATGGGATAGGGGGGTTGTAGTGGTAAGAGATGTAGTGGGATGAAGGGGGTTAGTGGTATGAGGTGTGTGTATGAAGGAGGTGTAGTGGTATGAGGGAGGTGTATGGGGTTTAGGGGGGGGTAGTGGTATGAAGGGGGTGTATGTAGGGGGGAGGTTAGTGTATAGGAGGTTTTAGTGGTATGAGGGAGGTTAGGTTGAGGGATGTGGTTGGTAGGGGGGAGGGGTAGTGGGTTTAAATAATGGGGGGGGTGTAGTGGTTGGGAAAAAAGGTGTAGTGGTATGAGGGAGGTTATGGGTTTGAGGGGGGGTGTGGGTTGGGGGGGGTATGGATAGGGGGGTGTTGTGGATGAGGAGGTGTAGGGATGAGGGAGGTGTATGGTTTTGTTAAGGAGGTTAGTGGTATGAGGGAGGTGTAGTGGTATGAAGGAGGTGTAGTGGTATGAGGGAGGTGTAGTGGCATGAGGGAGGTGTAGTGGTATGAGGGAGGTGTAGTGGTATGAGGGAGGTGTAGTGGTATGAGGGAGGTGTAGTGGCATGAGGGAGGTGTAGTGGCATGAGGGAGGTGTAGTGGCATGAGGAGATGTTCTGTGAAGGTGTTGCCATTAATTTTCCAAAAGAAGGAACAGAGAAGGGGGCCAAGTGAGGATATTCCCTCAAAGGCCCAGTCCTCTGTTCTTAACGCTACCTCGCTAACGCGGGAAATGGCGAATAGTTTGAAAGAAAAAAGAAAATGTGTATATATATATATATATATATATATATATATATATATATATATATATATATATATATATATATATATATATATATATATATAATTTGTATTTTTAGTAAGAATATGAATGTTAATGACGAACATGTTCATTTATTTAGAAAAACTGTGTTCAATGTTTTATTGCATGGGGGGGGGATGGAGAGGGGAGGGGAGGGGGAGTAGAAATTGGGGGGGTGGGGGACCTAGAAGTGCGTATATCATTGCTTTATTGAATAGGGGGAAATGTATATATATATATACATTCAACGCTCATTTGGCTGGGGGGGGGGATGGAATGTTTGATGATATTATTGCTTTATTGACGTGGGGGAGGGGAGGGGGGGGGAGGAATGTATATATAATATGTATTGATCTGGGGGTAAACATTCTTGTAACTCATTGTCCCTTGTTTAGCAAGAACCACAATGTAAAGTGTAAGTAAGTGGTTACACACACACACACACACACACACACACACACACACACACACACACACACGCGCGCGCGCGCGCGCAAGCAAACTTCAAAATTACCCAACAGAGTAACCCATTACCCGCCAAGTCCTGGTTCATTAGATGGGTCCGGAGCACTAATTACATTCTGTAATTAACACACGGCCGGCCTAGAACATGACAGGTAAATACCATATAAGTATATATATATATATATATATATATATATATATATATATATATATATATATATATATATGTGTGTGTGTGTGTGTGTGTGTGTGTGTGGCGTAGTGGCGACGAGAATGGATGAAGGCAGCAAGTACGAATATGTACATGTGTATATATGTATATGTCTGTGTATGTATAAGTATGTATACGTTGTGGCGACGAGAATGGATGAAGGCAGACAGTATGAATTATGTACGTGTGTATATATGTATATGTCTGTGTGTGTATATATATGTATACGTTGAGATGTATAGGTATGTATATGAGCGTGTGTGGATGTGTATGTATATACATGTGTATGTGGGTGGGTTGGGCCATTCTTTCGTCTGTTTCCTTGCGCTACCTCGATGAGGCGGGAGACAGCGATAAAGTTAGATATGACTTTTAATTGATTGATTAATTAAGATTATTTAATTAATCCAGTTTTAGTTAAAGGTTTCTGGTGTACTTCCGTCATCTACCCCCACCCCCATTCCATCTACCACCCCCCCATTCCATCTACCCCCCACCCCCCACTAATGACCTTTCGCATCAAGTCTTTACTGCCTTGAACACCCCCCTCCCCCCCCCGTGACCTTTGACCTGACCTGGGGCGTGACCCGGGGCTGCTGGTCAGCGACCTGGGTGGGTCAACGTGGTGGAAGGCGAGTTGTTTGACCTGGTTGACCGTATGACCTTTGACCTAGGGTTTACCGTGCCACTATGTAATTAGAATATTATATATTTCCCATATGGTTTCAATACATTTCCTGGGCGTTTTTCGACACCAGAATCCGTTTTCAGAAACACGACGTTTAAAGAAAACCAGGGGTGGTGTTGCCATGGAAAACGCGTGATGTGGGGTCGATTTCATAGAAAACGTGATGGTACGTCAAATTTCTCTTTAGAAAACCTAGTAATAACGTAATGTTTCATTGGAAACGAGAAGAGGGTCGTCGTTAATACGAGAGGGTCTAAAGAAAACGAGAAACGGGGTTAGATATTTATAGAAAACCTCTATTTTTTTTTTCTTTTTTGGGCCAAACGATTTTTATCATAACGAATTTATATATACCTCAACCTTTTGGGGAGATATTGGGAGGATAGCAATATGGCAACACTTACACAAGATACTCACACTCACGAACTCACGAACTCACGAACTCACAAATGTTTGCCACTCTCAACGAAGGTTGTGAGTGTGTATAATTATGAGGTTTGAAGGTTATGTGTTGTGAGGGTTTTATGATAAAATTGTTCTGACCTCCAAGTGGGCAACACTTCATCAAAAATGTAAACAAGCGAACGTTTTATATATATATATATATATATATATATATATATATATATATATATATATATATGTATGTATATTGTATATCAGCTGACTTATATTTCTTGTGTCTCCCCTGATGATGTGATTATTACACGAAAGTGCACTTGGCAACTTATTGTTTCATTTTCTTCGTGGACTCTTAAGAATATATATATATATATATATATATATATATATATATATATATATATATATATATATATATATATATATATATATATATATTATACGTGTTCTAAGTGTATTGTAAGTATATGTAAATCTATGATACCTGCCAGGGTTTTTGTAAGATATTCAGATGAAGATTCTAGTGTTGTGAAATGCCTCAATATTCTCCTGTTAACAGTGGAATATTCCAAGACTAAATTGAATATTAACAATGGAATGTTTTAATGGTGGATGAATTATAATGATTAACAATTAAATATTAAAAGACCTAACTTCATTGTTAATAGTGGAATATTTTCAAGGTGGATGAATTATAATGATTAACAATGGAATATTAAGAGACCTAACTTCATTGTTAACAGTGGAATATTTGGCGACTGAGTTAATTATTGACAGTGGAATATTTCAAGAGTGGATGAATCATTAACAGTGGAGTATTTTGAGACTGGATCAATTGTTAACAGTGGAATGTTTTCAGAGTGGGGGGTTAAGTGGCTTTGGGGGGGTGGGTAAGTGGTACGACTGGAATATCCTCAGTTCGGGTGTTGGTAATATTCAGTGGAAGGTGCATCTTGAAAACTACAAGCCTCTCCTCCACACGCTTACATCCCCACTGTATTGATTACAGGGCAAGGATACAGGGCTGAAGGTGGGGTGGGGGGCTGCAACCCCAGAGAAGGTGAGGGAAGGGGTGTGTGTGTGTGTGTGTGTGTGTGTGTGTGTGTTAGTGCTGCCCCCCCCCCCCCCCCAAGAGAAGGTCAGGAGTGGGTAGTGGTGGCTTGCACAAAAGGTCAGGGGTTGGTCGTGGCCTCCCCAGAGGTCAGGGTGGGTGGTAGTGGCCCGGCCCCAGAGAAGATCATGGAGTGGTAGTAGATTCCCCATAGATAAAAGAGGATGGTAGTGGGCCCCCCAGAGAAGGTCAGGAAGTGGTAGTGGACCCCCCAGAGGTCACAGAGGAAGGTAGTGGCCCCCAGAGAAGGTCATGGAGTGGTAGTAGATTCCCCATAGATAAAAGAGGATGGTAGTGGCCCCCCAGAGAAGATCAGGAAGTGGTAGTGGCCCCCCAGAGAAGGTCAGGAAGTGGTAGTGGACCCCCAGAGGTCATAGAGGAAGGTAGTGGCCCCCAGAGAAGGTCATGGAGTGGTAGTAGCATCCCCGTAGATAAAAGAGGATGGTAGTGGCCCCCCAGAGAAGATCAGGAAGTGGTAGTGGACCCCCAGAGGCAAGGGAAGGTGGTAGTGGTCCCCAGAGAAGGTCGGGGAGGGTGTAGTGGCCCCCAGAGAAGGTCTGAGAGGGGACAGTCTCCCCAGAGAAGGTTTATAGATGGGTCGGGAGGGAAGGGTTGTAGACCCCAGAGAAAGGTCAAGAAGCGGTGGTGTGACACTTGGACTAAGAGAAGGTCAAGCAGGGGTTAGTGGCTCCAACACCCCCAGAGAAGGTAAAGGAAGGTATCGCCCACCCCCAGAGAATGTCAGGGAAAGGTGGGGGAGGTGAAAATTGAGTGGATTCTTACAGTGTGTGTGTGTGTGTGTGTGTGTGTGTGTGTGTGTGTTGGATTCTTATGCCTAGCGGAACGTAAATGGCCCTTGTAAATGGCCTCGGTGTAAATGGCCTCGGGGGGGGGGGGGGGGGGGGCGGCTCGACCCACTGTCTCTCCAGCGTCCTCGGCTTTAAGAGGTGACGTACGTACGTGAGAGAGAGAGAGAGAGAGAGAGAGAGAGAGAGAGAGAGAGAGAGAGAGAGAGAGAGAGAGAGAGAGAGAGAGAGAGAGGTGCGCGCTTGAAACAGCAGCAGGATTGATTTAACCCTTCGTGTTGAGCCATGGGGTGGTGGGGGGGGGGCGCCCCCCTCCCCTTGTAACTTGCCTCTTCCCCCAGCGTTAACTTACGTCTCTCTGTGTGTGTAGGGAGGGAGGGAGGGGAGTTAAAAGTTCCATCTCTGGGGTGGCGGCGTTTGTAAGTTCCATCTCTGGAGGGACGTTTCAAAGTTCCATCTCAGTTTCCTCGAAGTCCACTGCCTTCGTCTGGCTCTTCCCCCTCTCCCCCCACCCACCACCCACCACTATGGAGATGGAGACAGTACAGCAGAAGGCTCCTCCTCCCCACCCACCATTATGTAGATGGAGACAGGACAGTACAGCAGAAGGCTCCTCCCCACCCACCACTATATAGATGGAGACAGTACAGTACAGCAGAAGGCTCCTCCCCTCCCCACCCACCACTATGTAGATGGAGACAGGACAGTACAGCAGAAGGCTCCTTCCCACCCACCACTATATAGATGGAGACAGGACAGTACAGCAGAAGGCTCCTCCCCTCCCCACCCACCACTATATAGATGGAGACAGGACAGTACAGCAGAAGGCTCCTCCTCCCCACCCACCACTATATAGATGGAGACAGGACAGTACAGCAGAAGGCTCCTCCCCTCCCCACCCACCACTATATAGATGGAGACAGGACAGTACAGCAGAAGGCTCCTCCCCACCCATCACTATAGATGGAGACAGGACAGTACAGCAGAAGGCTCCTCCCCACCCACCACTATATAGATGGAGACAGGACAGTACAGCAGAAGGCTCCTCCTCCCCACCCACCACTATATAGATGGAGACAGGACAGTACAGCAGAAGGCTCCTCCCCTCCCCACCCACCACCATATAGATGGAGACAGGACAGTACAGCAGAAGGCTCCTCCCCTCCCCACCCACCACTATATAGATGGAGACAGGACAGTACAGCAGAAGGCTCCTCCCCCTGCCCACCCACCACTATATAGATGGAGACAGGACAGTACAGCAGAAGGCTCCTCCCCACCCACCACTATATAGATGGAGACAGGACAGTACAGCAGAAGGCTCCTCCCCACCCACCACTATATAGATGGAGACAGGACAGTACAGCAGAAGGCTCCTTCCCTCCCCACCCACCACTATATAGATGGAGACAAGACAGTACAGCAGAAGGCTCCTTCCCTCCCCACCCACCACTATATAGATGGAGACGGGACAGTACAGCAGAAGGCTTCTCCCCTCCCCACCCACCACTATATAGATGGAGACAGGACAGTACAGCAGAAGGCTCCTCCCCACCCACCACTATATAGATGGAGACAGTACAGCAGAAGGCTCCTCCCCTGCCCACCCACCACTATATAGATGGAGACAGGACAGTACAGCAGAAGGCTCCTTCCCCACCCACCACTATATAGATGGAGACAGGACAGTACAGCAGAAGGCTCCTTCCCCACCCACCACTATATAGATGGAAACGGGACAGTACAGCAGAAGGCTCCTCCCCTCCCCACCCACCACTATATAGATGGAGACAGGACAGTACAGCAGAAGGCTCCTCCCCCACCCACCACTATATAGATGGAGACGGGACAGTACAGCAGAAGGCTCCTTCCCTCCCCACCCACCACTATGTAGATGGAGACAGGACAGTACAGCAGAAGGCTCCTCCTCCCCACCCACCACTATATAGATGGAGACGGGACAGTACAGCAGAAGGCTCCTCCCCACCCACCACTATATAGATGGAGACGGGACAGTACAGCAGAAGGCTCCTTCCCTCCCCACCCACCACTATATAGATGGAGACAGGACAGTACAGCAGAAGGCTCCTCCTCCCCACCCACCACTATATAGATGGAGACGGGACAGTACAGCAGAAGGCTCCTCCTCCCCACCCACCACTATATAGATGGAGACGGGACAGTACAGCAGAAGGCTCCTCCTCCCCACCCACTACTATATAGATGGAGACAGGACAGTACAGCAGAAGGCTCCTTCCCTCCCCACCCACCACTATGTAGATGGAGACAGGACAGTACAGCAGAAGGCTCCTCCTCCCCACCCACCACTATATAGATGGAGACGGGACAGTACAGCAGAAGGCTCCTCCCCACCCACCACTATATAGATGGAGACGGGACAGTACAGCAGAAGGCTCCTTCCCTCCCCACCCACCACTATATAGATGGAGACAGGACAGTACAGCAGAAGGCTCCTCCTCCCCACCCACCACTATATAGATGGAGACGGGACAGTACAGCAGAAGGCTCCTCCTCCCCACCCACCACTATATAGATGGAGACGGGACAGTACAGCAGAAGGCTCCTCCTCCCCACCCACCACTATATAGATGGAGACAGGACAGTACAGCAGAAGGCTCCTCCTCCCCACCCACCACTATATAGATGGAGACAGGACAGTACAGCAGAAGGCTCCTCCTCCCCACCCACCACTATATAGATGGAGACAGGACAGTACAGCAGAAGGCTCCTCCCCACCCACCACTATATAGATGGAGATGGGGGGCCCGTGAGGAACCTTAAGAGGTGTTAGACGGGGGGTGGGGGAGTGGAGGGGGTGGTGTTGAGCGGGGGGGGGGTTGTGGGGGGGCCCCGAGCTCCCTACCCTAGTGGAAGGGGGGGGAGGGGGGGTGATGAGGTGCTCTGGCCGTACGGGTCGAGTGGGGGGGGGAGGGAGGGAGGGGGGGGCCTCCTCATGAGGTAAAGGGGGGCCCCCCTTGGTGGTGGGGGCCCCCCTTGGTGTGGGGGGGGCCAGACACCCGGCAGTATTGAGGTAGCGCCAGTGTGTTGGTGACACTGTCCGCGTCAACACATCGTCTCCTTCCCTCCCTCTCTCCCTCTCTTTCTCTCCCTCCCTCCAACACCAACACCAACACACCTCGCGCGCCCTCCGCTGTGTTGGTGATCCTGCAGGTACTGCTTCCCCTCCAGCCCGGGGGGGGCCCCCTCCCCCCCACACGCTGCTCTCAGATCGTCACTCGGGCCCCCCTGCTGACGGGCCCTCACACCCTGCTCTCTGTCCTCTTGGACGGGCCCTCTACACGCTGCTCTCAGATCTTCGCTCGGGCCCCCCTGCTGACGGGCCCTCACACCCTGTTCTCTGTCCTCTTGGACGGGCCCTCTACACGCTGCTCTCAGATCTTCGCTCGGGCCCCCTGCTGACGGGCCCTCACACCCTGCTCTCTGTCCATCACTCGGGCCCCTCTTGGACGGGCCCTCTACACACTGTTCTCAGATCTTCGCTCGGGCCCCCTGTGGACGGGCCCTCACACCCTGCTCTCTGTCGGGCCCCTGTGGACGGGCCCTCCTACGCTGCTCTCTGTCCATCACTCAGGCCCTTGTGGACGGGCCCTCACCCTGCTTTCTGTCCATCACTCGGGCCCCTGTGGACGGGCCCTCGCACTGCTTTCGGGCCTTCAAGAGGGCCCCTGGTGGACGGACCCTCACACTGCTTTCGGGCCTTCAAGCGTGCCCCTGGTGGACGGACCCTCGCCCTGGTCTACTGGTGGACCCCGTAGCCGGGGAGGGAGGGGGAGAGGGCCCCTTACACCCCAGGAAGACCTCTTCTCCCCTAACGTTGGTGGTGACTTGGGGAGTCTAGTGAAGCGGGTGTTCTCCCCTCTGGCTCACCTGCTGCCTGGGGAGATAAAGTGATGGAGTTTGGGGGTTTTATATAGTGTTGGAGAGGATTAAGTACCTGGTACGTGGGGAGATATAGTGTTGGAGAGGGTTAAATACCTGGCACGTGGGGAGATATAGTGTTGGAGAGGGTTTTATACCTGTTACGTGTGGAGATATAGTGTTGGAGAGGGTTAAACACCTGGTACGTGGGGAGATATAGTGTTGGAGTTGGGTTTTTTATACCTGGTACGTGGGGAGAAAAGTGTTGGAGTTGGGTAGTTTCACACCTGGTACGTGGGGAGAAAAAGTGTTGGAGTTAGGTTGTTTTACACCTGGTACGTGGGGAGATATAGTGTTGGAGAGGGTTATATACCTGGTACGTGGGGAGACAAAGTGTTGGAGAGGGTTTTGCACCTGGTACGTGGGGAGAGATAGTGTTGGAGAGGGTTTTATACCTGGTACGTGGGGAGAGATAGTGTTGGAGAGGGTTTTATACCTGGTACGTGGGGAGAGATAGTGTTGGAGAGGGTTTTATGCCTGGTACGTGGGGAGAGATAGTGTTGGAGAGGGTTTTATACCTGGTACGTGGGGAGAGATAGTGTTGGAGAGGGTTTTATACCTGGTACGTGGGGAGAGATAGTGTTGGAGAGGGTTTTATACCTGGTACGTGGGGAGAGATAGTGTTGGGGAGGGTTTTATACCTGGTACGTGGGGAGAGATAGTGTTGGAGAGGGTTTTATACCTGGTACGTGGGGAGAGATAGTGTTGGAGAGGGTTTTATACCTGGTACGTGGGGAGAGATAGTGTTGGAGAGGGTTTTGCACCTGGTACGTGGGGAGAGATAGTGTTGGAGAGGGTTTTATACCTGGTACGTGGGGAGAGATAGTGTTGGAGAGGGTTTTATACCTGGTACGTGGGGAGAGATAGTGTTGGAGAGGGTTTTATACCTGGTACGTGGGGAGAGATAGTGTTGGAGAGGGTTTTATACCTGGTACGTGGGGAGAGATAGTGTTGGAGAGGGTTTTATACCTGGTACGTGGGGAGAGATAGTGTTGGAGAGGGTTTTATACCTGGTACGTGGGGAGAGATAGTGTTGGAGAGGGTTTTATACCTGGTACGTGGGGAGAGATAGTGTTGGAGGGTGATCTGATGGGCAGGGGGAGGGGGGGTAGTTGGTTGGGGGGGGTTTAGACTACTGATTAAGGTCGATGGCCTCCCCTCCCCCTCCTCAACCCCCCCCCACTTCAAACTGATACAAATATTGACTGATCCTCATCTGTTCCTGGTGATGTCACGAGACACAGGTGATGTCAGCGACTGACGTCACGAGAGACATGATATCAGCGGCTGATGCCACGAGACACAGGTGATGTCAGCGACTGATGTCACGAGACACGGGTGATATCAGCGGCTGATGTCACGAGACACAGGTGATGTCAGCGGCTGATGTCACGAGACACAGGTGATGTCAGCGACTGATGTCACGAGACACGGGTGATATCAGCGACTGATGTCACGAGACACAGGTGATGTCAATGGCTGATATCACGAGACACAGGCGATGTCAGCGACTGACGTCACAAGACAGGTGATGTCAGCGACTGATGTTACTAGACAGGTGATGTCAGCGACTATCACAAGACACAGGTGATGTCAGCGGTTGATTTCACAAGACACAGGTGATGTCAGCGACTGACGTCACAAGACAGTTGATGTCAGCGACTGATGTCACAAGACACAGGTGATGTAAAATGGCAGAAGGTCTGTAAATGAGGGAGATGTGAATGTCGGGGTGGTTGTAAATGTGGAGGAATCTTTGTAAATGCTGTGGCGATGGGGTAAACAACTGTAAATATCACTGGGCCTGATGAAAATCTGATGTAAATGATGAAAATGTAAAAAAAAAGCCCCAAATAGATGTAAATGTTGAAAATTGTGTAAATGATATTGTAAATACTGATATTTTTTTTGCTCTGGACGATTTACTGTTGGCGTCAGTGATGATGTAAAATTGGCAGGTGATGTAAACAAAAAAAAGGGGGGGGGAGGGGGTAAGGCTTCACTGTAAATCATGGGAAGAGCGTAAATGCCGCGAGTGTGGGTGAGCGACGGGAACCCGCATGTAAATTACGGCGGCCATGGGCGGAGTCCTGGTTGTAAATATCCAGACGAGAAGTGGGGGGGGGGGGGGGGGGGAAGGGGGGATGAGATTGGGGAGGGGCCTCGCTGTAAATGTTGGGGGGTGATTATTTACAGAGAGAGAGAGAGAGAGAGAGAGAGAGAGAGAGAGAGAGAGAGAGAGAGAGAGAGAGATGTCAACCCAAGTCAGTTACATCAGGTTGTATTTACACCCCTGGTGGAGGGGGGGGGTGTCTATACTGTCAGCCAGGTCGTCAGCAGCAGGTGGAGGCTACACTGTCAGCCAGGTCGTCAGCAGCAGGTGGGGGCTACGCTGTCAGCCAGGTCGTCAGCAGCAGGTGGAGGCTACACTGTCAGCCAGGTCGTCAGCAGCAGGTGGGGGGGCTACACTGTCAGCCAGGTCGTCAGCAGCAGGTGGGGGGCTACACTGTCAGCCAGGTCGTCAGCAGCAGGTGGGGGGCTACACTGTCAGCCAGGTCGTCAGCAGCAGGTGGGGGCTACACTGTCAGCCAGGTCGTCAGCAGCAGGTGGGGGCTACACTGTCAGCCAGGTCGTCAGCAGCAGGTGGGGGCTACACTGTCAGCCAGGTCGTCAGCAGCAGGTGGGGGGCTACACTGTCAGCCAGGTCGTCAGCAGCAGGTGGGGGCTACACTGTCAGCCAGGTCGTCAGCAGCAGGTGGGGGGCTACACTGTCAGCCAGGTCGTCAGCAGCAGGTGGAGGCTACAGTGTCAGCCAGGTCGTCAGTAGCAGGTGGGGGCTACAGTGTCAGCCACGTCGTCAGCAGCAGGTGGGGAGCTACACCGTCAGCCAGGTCGTCAGCAGCAGGTGGGGGCTACAGTGTCAGCTAGGTCAGCAGCAGGTGGGGGCTACAGTGTCAGCCAGGTCGTCAGCAGCAGGTGGGAGCTACAGTGTCAGCCAGGTCGTCAGCAGCAGGTGGAGGCTACACCGTCAGCCAGGTCGTCAGCAGCAGGTGGGGGCTACACCGTCAGCCAGGTCGTCAGCAGCAGGTGGGGGCTACAGTGTCAGCCAGGTCGTCAGCAGCAGGTGGGGGCTACAGTGTCAGCCAGGTCGTCAGCAGCAGGTGGGGGCTACAGTGTCAGCCAGGTCGTCAGCAGCAGGTGGGGGGCTACAGTGTCAGCCAGGTCGTCAGCAGCAGGTGGGGGCTACACCGTCAGCCAGGTCGTCAGCAGCAGGTGGGGGGCTACACTGTCAGCCAGGTCGTCAGCAGCAGGTGGGGGCTACAGTGTCAGCCAGGTCGTCAGCAGCAGGTAGGGGGCTACACTGTCAGCCAGGTCGTCAGTAGCAGGTGGGGGCTACACTGTCAGCCAGGTCGTCAGCAGCAGGTGGGGGCTACACCGTCAGCCAGGTCGTCAGCAGCAGGTGGAGGCTACACTCAGCCAGGTCGTCAGTAGCAGGTGGGGGCTACACTGTCAGCCAGGTCGTCAGCAGCAGGTGGAGGCTACACTCAGCCAGGTCGTCAGTAGCAGGTGGGGGGCTACACTGTCAGCCAGGTCGTCAGCAGCAGGTGGGGGCTACAGTGTCAGCCAGGTCGTCAGCAGCAGGTGGGGGCTACAGTGTCAGCCAGGTCGTCAGCAGCAGGTGGGGGCTACAGTGTCAGCCAGGTCGTCAGTAGCAGGTGGGGGCTACAGTGTCAGCCAGGTCGTCAGCAGCAGGTGGGGGCTACAGTGTCAGCCAGGTCGTCAGCAGCAGGTGGGGGCTACAGTGTCAGCCAGGTCGTCAGCAGCAGGTGGTGGCTACAGTGTCAGCCAGGTCGTCAACAGCAGATGGGGGCTACACCGTCAGCCAGGTCGTCAGCAGCAGGTGGGGGCTACAGTGTCAGCCAGGTCGTCAGCAGCAGTATGTCGCCCAGCTTGAAGGTTCGGTTGTGTCAGAACAGCTTTAACCCCGAACACTTGTACCCTCTGTCTTACCTCCCCTCACTCTCACTCCACTCCCCTCACTCTCACTCACTCCACTCCCCTCACTCTCACTCCACTCACTCTCACTCCACTCACTCCACTCCCCTCACTCCACTCACTCTCACTCTTCCCTACTCTCACTCCACTCCCCTCACTCTCACTCCACTTACTCTCACTCCACTCCCCTCCACTCGCTCTCACTCTTCCTACTCTCACTCCACTCCACTCCCCTCACTCTCACTCCACTCAGTCTCACTCCACTCACTCTCACTCTTCCTACTCTCACTCCACTCCCCTCACTCTCACTCCACTTACTCTCACTCCACTCCCCTCACTCCACTCACTCTCACTCTTCCTACTCTCACTCCACTCCACTCCCCTCACTCCACTCGCTCTCACTCTTCCTACTCTCACTCCACTCCCCTCACTCTCACTCCACTCACTCTTCCCTACTCTCACTCCACTCCCCTCACTCTCACTCTTCCCTACTCTCACTCCACTCCCCTCACTCTCACTCCACTCACTCTCATTCTTCCTACTCTCACTCCTCTTACTTTCACTCCACTCCCCTTACTCTCACTCCATTCCTATCTCACTCCACTCCCCTTACTCTCTTTCCACTCCATTCCCCTTACTCTCACTAATTTTTCCTACTCTCACTCCATTCCCCTCACTCTCACTCTTCCTACTCTCACTCCATTTCCCTCATTCTCACTCTTCCTACTATCACTCCATTCCCCTCTCACTCCATCCTTCTCACTCACTCCACTCCCCTCACTCTCACTCTCCTTACTCACTCCACTCCACTCTCACTCTCCTTACTCTCACTCCCCTTACTCGCCTCCACTCTCGCTCCCCTCACTCACTTCCCTCTCCTCTCACTACCACCTCCCTTCTCTCCCCTCTCACCCGTCAGTGCATCCTGGATCAACTTACTCTCCCACAGATCAGTCTTCTCCCCTCTCACTGTTTCTTTGATCTCCCTCCCCCCCCCTCCTCCTCCCCCACCCCCCACCCATCCATCGCTCTCACAACGTGCTCTCACCCCTCTCCCAGGGTCCCGATCTCCCCCCACCTCTCTCTCCCAGCTCCCATCTCTCAGCTTCCCCTCTCCCAGGCCTCCCCCCCCTCTCCCCTCTCCCGGGTCCTCTCTTTACACTGGCGATCACATCCGTTTTCTTTACCGCCATCCCGTCAGGTGCCTCCCCCGTTCCCCGTTTTCTTCTGCTGCCGTCGCCCGCAGCCTCGACATATATATATATATATCCTCCTTCACTTCCTTCACTTCCTTCTCTTCCTTCACCCATCCTGTTTTCTCTCTCCCTCTCTCTCTCTCTCTCTCTCTCTCTCTCTCTCTCTCTCTCTCTCTCTCTCTCTCTCTCTCTCCTCACACCGTTTTCTACCCCCATTTCGTCGTCAGGACGACCTGTGCCTCGCATGGACGACCTGTGGGGAGGGGGGAAAAGAGAGGGGAGGAGGGAAGAAAGAGAGGGGAGGGGGGAGTGGAAAGAAAGAGAGGGGTAGGGGGAAGAAGAGACCCTCTCCCCTCTGGAGGAGGGGGGAAGAGCAGACCTACCCCCACTCTCTCCCCCTCTCCTCTCCCCTCTCCCCTCTCCTCTCCCCTCCTCTCCTCCCCCCCCAAGTCGTGGTCCGTAGCTTCCGGGTGGACGAGAGGCCATTCTGTCGCCCTTGGGGGGGGGGGGGGGAGGGAAGGGGGGTGGCAATGGTAGGGTGGGGGCCAGGCAGGGTAGTTAAGTCACGAGACTGAACGAGGTAGTTTGGTCAAGGGGTTGGTGGGTAGTTAGGTAGTTAGTGAAGGAAAGGGGAGGGTAGTTCCAGGCGACGGACGGACGGACGGACAGGTGTTGTGGAAACTGGACGGGGGCGAGAACTGACGGTCGTGTAGACAGGGGCTGTGTGTGTGAGAGAGAGAGAGAGAGAGAGAGAGAGAGAGGGAGAGAGAGAGAGAGAGAGAGAGAGAGAGAGAGAAGAGAGAGAGGGAGAGAGAGAGAATCAGAGAGATAGAGAGAGAAAAGAGGGAGAGAGAGAGAGAGGGAGAGCAGAGAGACTGAGAGGAGAGATATAGAGTAGGAAGGAGAGCGAGAGGCCTACAAGTGTGACTTCCCAACCCTAATAAAAATCTCTTCTTCTTCCTCTTCCTCCTCTTCCTCCTCTTCCTCCTTCTCTTCCTCCTCCTCTTCCTCTTCCTCCTCCTCCTCCTCTTCCTTCTCTTCCTCCTCTTCCTCCCTTCCTCTTCCTCCTCCTTTCTCTTCCTCCTCCTTCCCCTCTTCCTCTTCCTCCTCTTCTCCTCCTCCTCTTCCGCCTCCTCCTCTTCCTCCTCCTCTCTACCTCTCTTCTCCTCCTCCTCTTCCTTCTCTCCTCCTCTCTTCCCTCCTCCTCCTCCTCTTCTCCTCTTCTCCTCCTCTTCCTCCCTCTCTTCCTCCTCCTCCTCTCCTCCTTTCCTCTCCTCTTCCCATCTTTGCTCCTTTTTCCTCCCTCTTCCTCCTCTCTTTTGCTCCTCCTCCTCCTCTTCCTCCTCCTCTTCTCCTCCTCTCCTCCTCCTCTCCTTGTTCGACCTTGACCCTACAACCCCATATCAACACACCCCTTACTACACTTGACCCAGAACCACCCCCCCCCCCCTAAAGGGGGGGAGAGACAACCTCCCTCCCTCCATCCCTCCTCCCTCCCTCCCACCTCCATTCCTCTCTCCCTCCCTCCCTCCCTCCCTCCCTCCCTCCCTCCTCCTCTCCTCTCCCCTGCCACACTTGACCTAGACCAGACGAGGAAGGGGAGAGGAGGATGGGAGAGGGGGGTTGCCTCCTCTCCCAAGATAACCCCCCCTCCCCCCTTCCCTCCTCCCTCCAGTCTCTCCTCTTCGCATACTGATGGATTTTCACGATGGCTGTCGATAAATCAATTCACAAGTGACCATGTTCGCATACCTCTTTATGTATATATATATAATTATATTATATATATATATATATATATATATATATATATATATATATATATATATATATTGAAAGGATCACAATTTTGGCGTGAACAAGTTATTCCTATGAGTCCACGGGGGAAAATGAAACAGGATAAGTTCCCAAGTGCACTTTCGTGTCATAATCACATCATCATCAGGGGAGACACAAGAGAGAAATACAACAGTCACTTGATATACAACCAAGAGACGAAGCTACGACGCCATTTGGGTAAACAAGTGATTGTCCAAGACATACAACGTCTTTTAATTCTCCCTTTTGATAATAGTTTCACTTTACTTCCCATGTATTATTGTTGCTGAAGGCAACATTTACATTAAAGGATTTAAGCAACATGTTAATTAAAGACATTGTCTGTCTTGGACAATCACATGTTTACCCAAATGGCGTCGTAGCTTCGTCTCTTGGTTGTATATCAAGTGACTGTTGTATTTCTCTCTTGTGTCTCCCCTGATGATGATGTGATTATGACACGAAAGTGCACTTGGCAACTTATCCCGTGTCGTATTTTTTTTGTGTCTCAAAAAATTTCCAAACATCCCCCCCCCCTCCCAGTTTCCCAGTCGGCGAGGGGGGGGGGGGGAAAGATTGCCTTCGACGCTGGAGAGAGAGAGAGAGAGAGAGAGAGAGAGAGAGAGAGAGAGAGAGAGAGAGAGAGAGAGAGGTGATTATCATGGCCCAGGTTGAAGGTGTGAGTTATGGCGGGCCATCACGAGAGGCGTGGGGGGGGGGGGGGGTTGTTCCAGGACACATTCCAGGTCTGGAGCGGGGTTCCAGGACGGTCTACTGCTCATTGGTGGGGTTCCAGGACCCTGTACTCCAGGTTAGCGGGGTTCCAGGACCCTATACTCCAGGTTAGCGGGGTTCCAGGACCCTGTACTCCAGGTTAGCGGGGTTCCAGGACCCTATACTCCAGGTTAGCGGGGTTCCAGGACCCTGTACTCCAGGTTAGCGGGGTTCCAGGACCCTGTACTCCAGGTTAGCGGGGTTCCAGGACCCTGTACTCCAGGTTAGCGGGGTCCCAGGACCCTATACTCCAGGTTAGCGGGGTTCCAGGACCCTAACCTCCAGGTTAGCGGGGTTCCAGGACCCTAACCTCCAGGTTAGCGGGGTTCCAGGACCCTAACCTCCAGGTTAGCGGGGTTCCAGGACCCTAACCTCCAGGTTAGCGGGGTTCCAGGAACCTATACTCCAGGTTAGCGGGGTTCCAGGACCCTAACCTCCAGGTTAGCGGGGTTCCAGGACCCTGTACTCCAGGTTAGCGGGGTTCCAGGACCCTATACTCCAGGTTAGCGGGGTTCCAGGACCCTAACCTCCAGGTTAGCGGGGTTCCAGGACCCTAACCTCCAGGTTAGCGGGGTTCCAGGACCCTATACTCCAGGTTAGCGGGGTTCCAGGACCCTATACTCCAGGTTAGCGGGGTTCCAGGACCCTAACCTCCAGGTTAGCGGGGTTCCAGGACCCTGTACTCCAGGTTAGCGGGGTTCCAGGACCCTATACTCCAGGTTAGCGGGGTTCCAGGACCCTGTACTCCAGGTTAGCGGGGTTCCAGGACCCTATACTCCAGGTTAGCGGGGTTCCAGGACCCTATACTCCAGGTTAGCGGGTTTCCAGGACCTTATACTCCAGGTTAGCGGGGTTCCAGGACCCTGTACTCCAGGTTAGCGGGGTCCCAGGACCCTGTACTCCAGGTTAGCGGGGTTCCAGGACCCTGTACTCCAGGTTAGCGGGGTTCCAGGACCCTATACTCCAGGTTAGCGGGGTTCCAGGACCCTATACTCCAGGTTAGCGGGGTTCCAGGACCCTGTACTCCAGGTTAGCGGGGTTCCAGGACCCTATACTCCAGGTTAGCGGGGTTCCAGGACCCTATACTCCAGGTTAGTGGGGTTCCAGGACCCTATACTCCAGGTTAGCGGGGTTCCAGGACCCTATACTCCAGGTTAGTGGGGTTCCAGGACCCTATACTCCAGGTTAGCGGGGTTCCAGGACCCTAACCTCCAGGTTAGTGGGGTTCCAGGACCCTATACTCCAGGTTAGCGGGGTTCCAGGACCCTATACTCCAGGTTAGCGGGGTTCCAGGACCCTAACCTCCAGGTTAGCGGGGTTCCAGGACCCTATACTCCAGGTTAGCGGGGTTCCAGACCCTATACTCCAGGTTAGCGGGGTTCCAGGACCCTATACTCCAGGTTAGCGGGTTCCAGGACCCTACCTCCAGGTTAGCGGGGTTCCAGGACCCTATACTCCAGGTTAGCGGGGTTCCAGGACCCTTATACTCCAGGTTAGTGGGGTTCCAGGACCCCATACTCCAGGTTAGCGGGGTTCCAGGACCCTATACTCCAGGTTAGTGGGGTTCCAGGACCCTATACTCCAGGTTAGCGGGGTTCCAGGACCCTATACTCCAGGTTAGTGGGGTTCCAGGACCCTATACTCCAGGTTAGCGGGGTTCCAGGACCCTATACTCCAGGTTAGTGGGGTTCCAGGACCCTATACCCAGGTTAGCGGGGTTCCAGGACCCTAACCTCCAGGTTAGTGGGGTTCCAGGCCCCTATACTCCAGGTTAGGGGTTCCAGGACCCATACTCCAGGTTAGTGGGGTTCCAGGACCCTATACTCCAGGTTAGTGGGGTTCCAGGACCCTATACTCCAGGTTAGCGGGGTTCCAGGACCCTATACTCCAGGTTTCTGTCAGCGCGCTATAGCACGATGACGTCAGCCACCTCCTGACCAATCATTGCCCCTTGGAATGATGACGCGAACGACCTCCCGACCAATCAGTAAGCCATATACATATATCCTGATGACGTCGTCGATCCCTCGACTAATCAGCGAGTTATGGGATGAAGACGTCAACAGCCTCCCGGCCAATCACTGCCGCCTTTTACTTTCGCGTTTTCGAACCACACACAAAATGGACTTATCTCTCTGGCGTTCCGCGGTCGTCAGCGTCTTAGCGTTCGTATAAATTGGTCTTTGAGAGAGATAGAGAGAGAGAGAGAGAGAGAGAGAGAGAGAGAGAGAGAGAGAGAGGAGAGAGAGAGAGAGAGAGAGCTTAGCAACGCGTACCTTTTCACACAACATATGATGATGCCCTCCATGTATATATAGGAAAGTGGGGAGATATATTGGGGGTGTGACACCAGGGAGTGGGGAGGAAAATATAGGAAAGTGGGGAGAGATATTGGGGGTGTGACACCAGGGAGTGGGGAGGAAAATATAGGAAAGTGGGGAGAGATATTGGGGGTGTGACACCAGGGAGTGGGGAGGAAAATATAGGAAAGTGGGGAGAGATATTGGGGGTGTGACACCAGGGAGTGGGAGGAAAATATAGGAAAGTGGGGAGAGATATTGGGGGTGTGACACCAGGGAGTAGGGAGGAAAATATAGGAAAGTGGGGAGAGATATTGGGGGTGTGACACCAGGGAGTGGGGAGGAAAATATAGGAAAGTGGGGAGAGATATTGGGGGTGTGACACCAGGGAGTGGGGAGGAAAATATAGGAAAGTGGGGAGAGATATTGGGGGTGTGACACCAGGGAGTGGGGAGGAAAATATAGGAAAGTGGGGAGAGATATTGGGGGTGTGACACCAGGGAGTGGGGAGGAAAATATAGGAAAGTGGGGAGAGATATTGGGGGTGTGACACCAGGGAGTGGGGAGGAAAATATAGGAAAGTGGGGAGAGATATTGGGGTGTGACACCAGGGAGTGGGGAGGAAAATATAGGAAAGTGGGGAGAGATATTGGGGGTGTGACACCAGGGAGTGGGGAGGAAAATATAGGAAAGTGGGGAGAGATATTGGGGGTGTGACACCAGGGAGTGGGGAGGAAAATACAGGAAAGTGGGGAGATATATTGGGGGTGTGACACCAGGGAGTGGGGAGGAAAATATAGGAAAGTGGGGAGAGATATTGGGGGTGTGACACCAGGGAGTGGGGAGGAAAATATAGGAAAGTGGGGAGAGATATTGGGGGTGTGACACCAGGGAGTGGGGAGGAAAATACAGGAAAGTGGGGAGAGATATTGGGGGTGTGACACCAGGGAGTGGGGAGGAAATATAGGAAAGTGGGGAGAGATATTGGGGGTGTGACACCAGGGAGTGGGGAGGAAAATATAGGAAAGTGGGGAGAGATATTGGGGGTGTGACACCAGGGAGTGGGGAGGAAAATATAGGAAAGTGGGGAGAGATATTGGGGGTGTGACACCAGGGAGTGGGGAGGAAAATATAGGAAAGTGGGGAGAGATATTGGGGGTGTGACACCAGGGAGTGGGGAGGAAAATATAGGAAAGTGGGGGAGAGATATTGGGGGTGTGACACCAGGGAGTGGGGAGGAAAATATAGGAAAGTGGGGATATATATTGGGGGTGTGACACCAGGGAGTGGGGAGGAAAATACAGGAAAGTGGGGAGAGATATTGGGGGTGTGACACCAGGGAGTGGGGAGGAAAATATAGGAAAGTGGGGAGAGATATTGGGGTGTGACACCAGGGAGTGGGGAGGAAAATATAGGAAAGTGGGGAGAGATATTGGGGGTGTGACACCAGGGAGTGGGGAGGAAAATATAGGAAAGTGGGGAGAGATATTGGGGGTGTGACACCAGGGAGTGGGGAGGAAAATATAGGAAAGTGGGGAGATATATTGGGGGTGTGACACCAGGGAGTGGGGAGGAAAATATAGGAAAGTGGGGAGAGATATTGGGGGTGTGACACCAGGGAGTGGGGAGGAAAACATACAGGTGGGGAGATTAATGATCAGTACAGGTGACAGAGGCGCTGGGGAGATGTACCCAAGACACTTCATCTCCCCCCTAGATCATAACCTCCCTAAAGGGGTGCAGTTCAGCCTTATTAAGGGAGAGAGATGGGGAGACACTGCCTGCTGAGGGATGGGGGGGGAGGATATGAAATGGAAATGGGAAAGGTAAGGGTTTGGGTCAGGAAGGGGAGGGAGGGGATGAAGGGGTGGCTGTCCACCAGGGGGGATTTGGGGAACAGGGAGGGAACACAGATGGAGTGAGGAAGATGAGATGGTTGGAGTTGGGAGACGTGTAGAGATGGAGGGAGGACCTGTAGAGATGGAGGGAGGGAGGAATTGTATAGATGGAGGGAGGAACTGTAGAGAGGGAGGGAGGACCTGCAGAGATGGAGGGAGGGAGGAATTGTATAGATGGAGGGAGGAGCTGTAAAGAGGGAGGGAGGAGCTGCAGAGATGGAGGGAGGGAGGAATTGTATAGATGGAGGGAGGAACTGTAAAGAGGGAGGGAGGACCTGCAGAGATGGAGGGAGGGAGGAACTGTAGAGATGGAGGGAGGAACTGTGGAGATGGATGGAGGGAAGACCTGTAGAGATGGAGGGAGGGAGGAAGGACCTATATAGATGGAAAGAGGAAGGGAACAGGATTGAAGGTTGGGGTAAGTTGAGAGAGAGAGAAGAGAGAGAGAGAGAGAGAGAGAGAGAGAGAGAGAGAGAGAGAGAGAGAGAGAGAGAGAAGGGAGGATATAGGGGTGGAAGTGAGAGACAGGGAGAGGGCGAGACAGCAAGGGAGAGAGAGAGAGGGAAGTGTGAGGGAGAGGGGAGGGGAATGGGGGGGAATTCGCCACCCTACCAGGGAGCTGGTCGTGTGTGGCTTACGTCACATAATCGACCAGGGCAGCCAGGCAAGTGCTCCGTAATTCGTGTGTGTGTGTGTGTGTGTGTGTGTGTGTGTGTAACACATATCACGAGAGAGAGAGAGAGAGAGAGAGAGAGAGAGAGAGAGAGAGAGAGAGAGAGAGAGAGAGAGTTTACACTTCTCTTGCCCCGGGTGTGTATATATAGATGTACCATGTCTCTGCACATATGTATGTACACACACACACACACACACACACACACACACACACACACACACACACACACACACAACCTGGGAACCCATTTATCGACCAGCCCCAAGGGCGAGGGTGAACACCTGGGTTGGATGTGGGCCAATTTCCAGCGCCAGGGGTTCGAACCCATGCAGGCCGGTGCTGACTTGTGGTCAGTAATGCTATGCCTGTGCACCACGGAGGCCCACTTGTGTGTGTGTGTGT